>NW_013665994.1:111796-123830 GCF_000517525.1 Limulus polyphemus | reverse complement strand
AAAATTAAGAGACTTTGTTGTATTTTAATTTTGTGTTTGTAAATTCTGTACATTTAATTAAGTTATTGTTAATTATCTATTTGTTTAATTGTAAGTGGCTATGTTCGGGATGACCAATACTAATGAAAAAGCAGTGTTACGACAGCGGAGGTCACATGACACCGCTAGCGCAAGCGTGACCGAGTTTCTCGAATTATCAGGGAAACTCGAGTGTGACTGAGATGCCTCTTTGTTAGTATATAAGCCTGGCAGAGAAAGCCAGTGGATATATAGATTGTGAATCGCTGTGATTTATAACGGGTATTATAAAAGTTGTAATTCCACTGACTGTGGAATTACTGTGTACTAAAAGTTTGTATTGAGAAAGAATAAACTGGTTTAATCAAGAAGGGACTTGTATTGCTGAAGTTCCTCAGAAAGAATTTATACCGGAAATTATCAAACAAGCAGATACGTAACAGTATTTTATTTACAAGTTTTAGTGTACTATATATATTATTTTTCTTTTACTTTAGTCCATTTCAATGCTAGGGAACAGAGTAGTGAAAAAGAAAGTCAGTACTATCTTACTAGCTTTTGCAATACTCTTTTCTAATGGAATAGTGGAATTGGACCATCATTCATAGATTACTCATAATTCCAAAATGCAAGCATGTTTTTTTTGGTAATGAGACATAAATCATGAACTCTCTGTTTTGAGGAGCATTTCATGTACTATTAAAAATCCCTTTCTTAAGACTACATGGACTTGTGACGTTTGCACATTTATAATGAATATTTTTGCATATGCACTGTTTTGATGATGTTTTTTTTCTGTCAATGCAATTGTTAAATCCAAGTTCTGATGTTATCAGACCTTTCACACACACATATATATGCTGAGTCTATTTAGACAACACTTAAATAAAAATTCAGAAAGAAATCACTAAAACGATAGTAATATATCTTTTTCTATATTTCTGGTAATGAACTCGACTCATCCATCATTTCTCTTTTACATTCTGCACATTATTTAACCATTATAAAACCACCTTAATGCCCTCCACTCTGAAACCAAGTGTTGTTGTTGAACTGATCGTTTCTCGCCAGACCATGTAACGAGGTTTTGTGATTGCCTTCAGTCTTTGCTCTTCTTCTGATGGTTCTGTCGGATCAATGTGTACCATCTTTTCATACATATCCTAAATAAACAAAGTTCTGAAAATTAGAAAGTCCATATTTTGTTTTTTTAAAGGCATAATGTATCTGAAATAACTTCAAGTAAGTTCCTAAGAAGCTTAAGAACCAGTTTTATAACTGTATTTTTTTACTGAAAAATGTGATATGAAATGAGTTTTGCACCTCGTAGACAAGAGTTGAAACATCATTACATTTCAAACATATATACATAAAATTTCTGTATGATTAAAAGATTCTATACCTAGAAACACTAACACAAAGTGCTAAACTGTATCAATATTATGCAAGAATAATCAAAACATAATAAACACATGCACACTACATTTATATATACATATTATAAGTTTTAGTGACTTAGGAGTGTTATCTTAACAGGATAAATAACTTTCTAAATAGTTCAAAATGACTGGTACAATCAATTATCAAACAATGATCAGAAGTTGCGAATCACAAATAATGCTATAATAAATATAAATAAAATTACTCTCAAACTACTCTAATAAACTCTGTCTCATACCTTCCTTAATTTGGGCTCTGCTTTTGCCTTTGCAAGTTCGTCCTCTAAATATGTGCGAAGTCCAATTTTAACATCCATAACACAAGCTTTTTCAAATCCAGCCAGGAGATCTTGCAGCTCCAAAAAAACTATGATCAGATTTAAGATAGATTCATTTTCTCAACTTCTGTTTTTACTATTCCAACAGTACTAATACACTTTTGTTAACAGTTTCCATTACTAATTAAAAAATATTTATTGGGAAGATTTATTATATCACCATAAACAAGTGTTATAAAAACATACAATAATGTATAAGAACTTTGCAGCTAAACAAGAACAATAAACAAATAATGGCAAATACTTGAAAAGTAAATAAATCTAATAGGGCCAAGTATTTATACAAAAAATCTCATTTCTTTTATAAATTGCTTCTCTTAACAAATTCAGGTTCAAAAATGTTTACCATTAATTATATCCTTGGAAACTTCTTACTTATAGAGTACTGGTTCATAAACCTCCTAAAACAACCTTTCTGTAGACTACAAGCTTTTCATACTATTACAAAAATACTATTCCACAAAATAATACTGAAGTCTAATCTTCTGGTGTTTTGGTGTATACAAATAAACTCTAATAATGTACATGATGTTCTTTATTGGAATATAAATTTCTCTGTCTACAGTATGTGTGTAATTTTAATTTATATCAATAAGAACTAAAATAAAAATCAATATTTATGGTGTATAAACTCTTCTTCTTCAAAAAACCCTGAGGGACTGAACTAAAAATGTAGTGTTAAAAAATAGAATAAGCTTAATACTCATGTCTTATGATGAGCATAATTAATAATAACGACCAATATTATTGGCTTGAATCTTTTTATATTTCATTAATCAGGGATCTGATTGTCTTGCTATTCATATTAAGCCATAAAAAGTTTAACTACTACAGAAGGTTATATTATATCAAAATGATTTGAATATGCAAATCAGCAAGTCAAGTGACAACCACAGCCAATACAGAATCATGGTAGAATGACATATAATAGGACTACATTCTGATGTTCTATGGAATTCTGCCATTAAAAACTGGTTGTTTTGGGGAAAGGTATGTAATAGCTCTTTCCAATGCAAAATATTCATACATTCAGCTTATAACAATATATGCAGAGCAGGGATTTAGAATTTCCATGATGGGAGATATCCCTTGTAAGTAACAACATGGAGTGCCAGGATTATCCAGAAAGATACCTGCAACATACTCCAGGTATGGTAAATAAAGTTCAGGATCTCGTAACACATGAAAATTCACAAACACAAAAGTCAGTGGAAAAGGCCATCCACATGCCTCATGTAACAGTAAGTAACATAATTAAGAAAGATCACTGCCTGGAAATGTGACACAAGTCATATGCACACAAGTTGCTTATAAGACATATCCATTCAACCGTCGCATACATCAAGCAGCTGGAAAAAAGAAATGGGTATTCATGCTATTCCATAAAGAGTCATGGTGATCCAGTTAGTGAAACAAACACATATGAATTTCTATGTGATCAGAAACCAGAAACGGGAGGTAGGAAATTGTTGTCTTCATATATTTTAAGAATTGTGAAAAGACAGCATGGAGTAAAGGTGTGCTTTTGATATGACAGCCTTACAAGCCTTTTGCAATGAATATAACACCGCACAGCTAATATCAACATGCATGGTCATCAGACAGAGAATCACCAGATGTAAGGACATGGACTGGAAGGATATGATAGTGGCTCCAAAATTGTTTTTTTTTATATAACATATTCAACTTCTGTATATATTATTCTATCCCACAAAACCATGCTTTCACACAAAAACAAATCAAACAGGATATTTATATCATACACTGCTGACAACACTGCCATTAATTTTGTATAACAGAAAATTGGATCTCACTAAGCCTTTAGGAGAAGCTTAAGCAAAATGATAGACTCTAAAAGACTTTTATTCTAAGTTTATGATTTAAATTTTTTATAATAAAGTTTAATTCTACTTTTAATTAATAAAGAACCAAAGAATTTTTCACATGAAACTAATCGTAAAGAAAACTGAAGTCTTCAAAAGTGCATATAAAGGAGGCTGATATTTTAACAAAATTGATGCATTACTTTCTCCTTCATCAGTCACTACTCTTCCCTTAAATTCTGGTACAAAAGGCTTAAGACTATCATTCATCAGTTTCTTCAAACAAGCCTCCTCTTTTCCACACAGTTTCTTTAAAATTGATCCTTGGTCTCCAACCTTGAAATTACCTAGAAATCAGAAATCCATAAGAAATTTCAAGCATAACTATAGCTATTTTAAACAAGTTTTCTATAAAAATGTTATGAGAAATTTATCCACTGAATCATATTAAAAATTAAAACTAATAATATTAACAATTTTGACTACACTTAATAAAACTAACTTTGACAGTAAAATACATTCAGCAATGCAGTTATGAATCTAATGTGGAATAATTAACAATGAAGATCTAAAGCTAATGCACTATAACCAGCAATACAGCTATAAAAGTAATGTACAGTAATCAACGGAAAAGTTCCAAAACTAATCTAGAATAACCTACAATGACTTTCTAAATGTTGAAGTAATATAATTAGCAATGCAGTTCTAAAGATGATGCAAGATAATATGGTTGAATATAATTACAGAAACAGTTCAATAAACTACCTTTGAGCCCTGCTTTGTTCACAAAGCAGTGCTTATCACATTCAATAAAATACAATGGTATAAAAAAAGTCTTCTAGTAGTGTATTTATATATATTAAACAATTACTACCAATGGGCTTATCAACTAAACCTACACAATATGGCCTATGCTGTATATAAAATTGTATTGATGCATTACATTTATGAAATGCAGTTTAAGCAAAAAAATATTAATGAAAATTTATGAGTTAAACAGAAGTAATTCATACACCAAGTAATTAGAACTGGATTACTATTTTAACATTACTTTAAATATTGAAAGTTTGCAGTAATAATAAAATGGTGTTGATATGACACAATATTATTGGAAGTATTTTTCAAATGCCCATTTTTTTAACTATCCTATTAATTTCTAATAAGTTAATATGCAAAAGAATTTCTAATAATTTTTTTTTGTTTCAGGCTACTATGAATTATAAATATTATCATTAGATATCAGAGATCACTAGACCTACTAGATCAAAATACATAATATACAGTTGAATTTCTTTTATATTAGACATTATGAGACATGAAGTAGTGTTGTATAATGCTGAATTCTGAATTATACAGTGTAAAAATATGTTTATTGTTTAGTAGTGTGATTTTTTTTTAAATCCTACAGTTTCTGACTGTATAAACTAATATATCTAACAAATAAATAAAATAAACATCACATATAAGTGCATGGAATTAATCTCTCATTGAAACATGGTTCTTAAAGCATGACATATCACATATGTATTTATCTAATAGATAAGACTGACAAAAACAAATATAATAAGAACTTAAAAACACTTTTAAATAACAAAAATACTATAGCTTCTCATGATATTATACAAGCAACTGAAAAATGTTGATATATTTCTTTACTAAAGAATTTTAAACTGGTAATAATGCAACAATATTAATAATATTAGCCACTTGTTTATCATATCATAACCAACAAACCATAAATCAACATTTCTAGTCAACTTAACAACCTTTTAGGATCCATCAACATAGGATTACCAGATTTCCAGAGTGCCACTTTTTAACAGTTTAAATTACAATAACACAATTTTTACTATTTATTCAATCATGTTTTGAAACTATAGCAAAAATTTATTAAAAGCTTATATAGTTAAAATAATAACAAGTAAAATAGAAAATAAACTCTTCACTGGAGTTTTATGTGTACAATTTGTTATCCTATTTGATAATACATAAAAGTATTAAATTATCCCAGAGAACTGATTGGTACAAAGTAATATAAGGCTAATAACTAGGATGATCCCAGTTTTACTGGGATGTGTGGTAACCCTACTTGAACATTTAGACAAAAAAAATGAATTAGCACTTGACAAAATGTTAATTTATCTTGATAATCAAGCAAGTTAAATCTAATAATATATTTAAGTCCCTAAAAATCTGAATCTATAGCTTAAATGAAATGAAAACTTGCACCAATACCTAAGCCTAACCAATCAGGCTAAATATACTTTGTTTACTGAACACCTGTAAATATGTTTTAAAACTGTTAGTCCAAAAACTTCTACAAACCTTGATGACCAGCTAGTTGAACCCAAGGATATTTTTGCTTTCTGTATGTTTGAAGAAATGGGCACAAATGTACGATATTTCTGACTTTCTTCCACCCTGACAGCTAATCATAATAAATAAACCATTATCAGCTCAATTTACAAAAGTAACAACAGTTCCTTTCAATACTATTCATATTTTGTAAATTTATTTCAAGATATATCAGCACAATAGTAATGAGTTACATCCTCTGTTAATTATCTGCCTATTAAGTTGGCTATAGAAATTTATTTTCTTCATCATCAACCCAAACAATTCAAGAGTTAACTGCATACCATACTTAACATATCTCTGTAAAATCAATTTTACACATAAAAAAAAACATGCGGAAAGTGACTTACTCTTTTAGCTTTCTATGTACAAAATGATAAAAAGCTAACAGTTCTAACATTTAAATTAACAATCTTTTATGCCCTAAAGTATTGTCTAAGCCTTGGATCCTTAGATATTATAGTCTTAAATTATTACTTGTCCAGTTGCTGAACATAAATATTTGTGAGTTTATAATCCCATTTCACTTCTTAAAACATTCAGAAAGATCAATCCTATCTTTATCCATACTATTCTACAATATTCTCCAATTATTATACAAAAACTAAAGGAATTAAAAACAAATTGGCTCTGAAATAACCAAAACTGCTTCATCCACAATTATTTTATAATTTTCTTTTCTGATGCAGATTTTGAAGTAACATATATATCACAATTAATACCAAAAACAGAATCAAGGATAAATTATCCTTGTGTGAGAAAATTCAGAAGTTATTCATTTGAGGAATCATTGAAAATGTTTTTAGATGGTTCCTTGCATTAGTTTTGATGTTCCTTTTGGGGTTACTGAGCATTAAAAAGGTAAGTGTTGAGTCATAATCATGACTTTGAAAAAGTTCTTAATTGTTAAATCACTTCAATATGCTTGTACTTTGAGCTTTAACATTATAACTTACAATTAACTCAGTTTCAGATTACATTCTAGATAAATAACTCTGATGTGAAGTTGACATCCTATTTTATTATATTCTTGGATAACTTTAATATTAAAAAAGTGTATGTGTATATTCTTTCTATACTTAACAATTGTTGTTGTTTGTTGAATTTTGGAAAAGCTGCCCGAGGGCTATCTGTATTGGCCATCACAAATTTTGATGTAGTAAACTAGAGGGTCAGCAGCTAGTCAACACCACCCACCACCAACTTGTGAGCTACTCTAATTGAATAGTGGGATGTGACTGTCACCCTTTTAAGATACTCACAACCCAAAAGTGCAGAGTGACATTTTTTCTATTTTTTTGCTAGTAAAGGAACATGAATTACAGAACCTAAGTCCAACATGCTAAAGATTGGGCTGCACCAGGCTCCTATAGTTAACAGAAACTTTGGAATTTTACTATTGATTAATTTTATATCTAACAAATACACAGGTATTTCTTGTGGCAAGGTTTGTGGCTTTACCTTTTATGACTTTTAAGTATAATTAAAGAAAAAGCTGAAGAAAACAAAAAGGCTAATTAACAGTAAATACTTCAACTTTGACTCTACCAGTGCTTGAACTGAAGGGGAACAGGGTTCCCACTGTTAAAATAAATATCAATTTGTCCCCTTTCTTTACAAAATTATGCAAATTGGGAATGTTTCGAGAGTGAGTCTTCACCAACTGACTTAGCCTCAATGAAGGTATGTGTGTACAGTTACTTGCACTACAGATGTTATTTGTTTTCTTAGTGCAAAGCCATTTTAACGTGTGCACATCATCTAACCACGCACGCAAACACCAAATTTCAACATGTCGGAAATATAATGGTTGGAGATTACAAAACCTTGTCGAAACGTTGTACATTTGCTGTTATGTTAAACTTATATTAAAGTTTTTCTTCATTACCCATTCAAGCCATCTCCAACCATTATTCATTTGTTACTGTTATTTCTACAAAGTTTTCTACAATTGTTACTGAATTTTTTATAAAATATAATAAAACGTTAGTTATTTAATTTTGGTACACATTTCTCTTAGAATCAGTAAACTGAGTGCTTGAAAATGACAGTTTGGTTCTGAAAAGTCTTGGAAGTGGTTTTCCTCTAGCTTGCACGAACCATGGTTTTGAACTCGTAATCCGTGGAATTGTGGTAAAGCCGCCTTATTTCAGCATCAAATGACCTTTCAAGGTTACTGTATTAAATGCAAAAATATCAAATTTTTTGACGAAACCAATATATAGTTAATCCCCCAAGAATGGTGATTATTATCAACTGCAACACATGCTTCAACATTAAAGACATTTGTTCAAGAAATGGATTTTTACTATATCCATTCAGTGGTTATAACATGGTGTATTAGCCTTCAATCATTTTAGTTGTATGTTTATCTGGGGTAAAGGTGTGGGTCTCCATAAGGATTGTTTGTATCTCTACTACGAATTTTATTCACTATGACATGCATGATAGCCTGGCTTGTATACAAAAATACCCTTTTTATTATATATATATATATATATATATATAACTTAAAAGGGTTTTGATACCTGTGTGGTCACAAAACAGATATCCCATTGTGAGACTTCGTGTTTAACAAACAAAGTTTATTTAATGCAATGTTTAGTAATAAGTTACCCATGGTAATTGAAGTATATAGACCAAATTCGTGTAATTGAATATTCTTTATGATTCAATTCCTGCACAACAAAGTTTTTAAATTGACATCTGTGAGCTAGAAGTTGCTGATACTGAATAGTACTTAGAAGTTACATCACGTACAAGTTATTTGTCAAATGTACACTTGGGAAGTACGGAGTTATAACTTATAGTTCAACTTATGCAGTTATCAGTTGTACATTTAACAATTCTTCAGTGAATCTGAGTATTTGTTATTAGAAAACATTGTTTTTTACATGAATTTCATTTTAGTATATCAAGCATTTTATCTTACACCCGTGAAGAAAAAATTAAAAACAACCAAACTCAAACACTGAAAAAAAAGTATGCCAAACCCTTTGATTTAAGAATGGATTCAGATTAATAGTCATGTGACTCACGGTTGCTTAATTGCATTTTGTCCACAGCCATACTTGTTTTAGTAAAGGTGTCAGTTGAAAGTGCAAGTGTCTCAGTCTGCTTGTAGTGATCTGTACTGGATGGATTTCTCAGTTGTATTGGTGTGTGTGTGTGCTTTTATTCTTGTTGACACTGCTGCCTGGTGGTTGATACAACATACTCTGTAATGCAGCAAGGACTACACGGTCTGAGGGTAGTCCTTCAGGTTTGATGGGTACTGTCTCGCTGATGCCCTAAAATGGCTATAAAATGAGTTTTATGAAGGCTTTTTAGATCCCCTAACAATTCTGTCATGATGCCCATGGTTTTGAGCCACCTGCTTGTTCTTTTATTCTTACCAAGAAATAAATACTTTTATATTCAAATTCTTTTATTTGTTATGGCATTGTCTGTGCAAACAGCTGCTGTTCGTATACACACAGAAAAGCTCGTGTATAACTTCATGTGACCCTTTTGGCTGCTATGACTCCGATCCTTTAATTTTAATTGGTCTTTTTTTAACTATATTGTTGTATATAGACATTAAATATTTGTAACAGAGAAACTAATTCAATGTTGTAATGTTTAAATTACAAAACTGGATATTAATTATTAGCAAATTCAGAATACAGTGTTGCTTCTAGGATACATACTTTGTATATTTTGATTGCCACTGGTGCAAAATAATAGTTTGTCTGCGTATTAGATCACACAAAAAAAATATAGAAGTATGCATTTTAATTTTTCATGTGTGCCCGACCTTCGAAATGTATTATGAATGACTTTGTAACGACAGATCGTGATTGTAACCGGAACATTCCGCACATTAATTAGCTCATTTAGATATGTAATGGAATGTTATTGGCTGCATTATAACATCATCTGGTTTTGTGGAAGATTTCCTTGATATTATGGGAAACTGATGATTGCAAATGGCAGAAAAAACGAAAGGTATGAAGACGTTCAAGAAGCAGTTAATTTTCAAAAAAAAAATTACTACATTTTTCTATCAAAATGATGGGAAAAAATTGAAATAAATATAGGAAAAAGGCTATGAAGAAGATGACTGTAAAGTAAGTTTTATCGGTGAATGCGTAGATGTTTCGATGAAAGTGGATTAATCGATCAGATTCAGCTTACATTTTACCATATTTTCTGTAGAAAAATGAAAAATTGCAATGATTCAATTTACTGTTTCTTCAAATAAAAAGTTACTTGATCACTTTATGCTTTTAGGACTCGCGAAGTTGATATCTACTTCATTACATGAATGGCTCACTTTCTGAAAGTCAGTGGGGGATTTGCCCCACTTAGAAAAATCCTAGAAGCAACACTGGAATAACAAGAATAGCTACAACAAATTTGATCATGACATAAATTGCATTTGACAAACTACTTTCTGCATGACACAAGGCTTCAAAGGTTGCTGTATTGATCGGAGGTTGTTATAAGTTCAGTGGCATGCGGTGTCTGTTGAGTCCGTGAAACTGTTTCGTTTATGGAAAAACAGTACAATTCTTTCAATACAAATTAACCTTTATTGTCTAATTTTGTAAACAAAGAATCAAGAAACGACATCAGCCCACTGACAGCTCCTGTTGACTCTTTGTTGAAGGCTGTTTATTTTTCAAACTTTAAGGACTGTGAGGAGTGAAGACTGCTTAAGTATTCACATATAGTTATCAGTAAAGCTTGCATGAGAACTTTCAAAGTCCATATAGTCTTCTTGCAATGAATCATAGCTACTCACAATTGTGTAAGCTCAACCAAGCAGAATTTTTACCGAATTAATTTTAAAAGCCAATAGGTACAAAGATGTCAAAATGTGCATGTAATGGAAACATTGTTCATTTATAATAAACACTCGTTTTAAAACCACTTTGTTCATTATGTGTTAAGGTGTATACAAATGATAATTTGAATTTTAGTTCTTGATTAAAAGTGAATTTATCTGCATCTTCTTGTAACTGAAAAATAAATGTATCATCCAGGCACCTTTCATAATAGAGTGATTTAAAAAAAAACAGGACAGTCTGCCAATAACTTCAAGACAAATTAGCAAGTGAAAGTGTGGTGCTTTTTTATTTTCTTCTGTGGTAATTTTTTTTTTTTTCTGAGCTAGTAATCGAACCTCGGATCCCTCACACCAAGCAAATGCTATACCAGCTAAGCCAAAGGATTAACTGTCTATTAGTTGGCAGTAAGGTACTTTTCGAATGAAACAAATTTAGATCCCAAACTGACATTTTCAATCTGATGATAATTGTTTTCATTAAACATAAAATGAAAGACCGATGGTAAAATACATGGTTTTAGAAAACCCAATATTTAAATAAACCATTAACTATCTTGAAAAAAGAATGTTAACAGCAATGGCTTAAATAGGAACATTGTGACGAAATGCCAGATTCTGTACTGCTTGAAAAAAAAGTTTACATTAATTACACGTCTTTTTATTTAACTTTGATGTAACTAAATCTGTAATCCTGCTAAGATCAGTAACAGCTTTATATTTTTCAACAGAGAGATTCAGTGTTTTACTTGCAGAATTAACAATATCTGCCAGACTGTCCTGACATTGTAAACCACTTTACATTTGTTATACATTTATTTTTCAGTTACAAGAATGTGTACACAAGTTTCTACATTATCCGATTTTAAATAATAAACATACGCATGTTAAATTATTCAGAATTAGCATTGTCGACTACTTTAAGAAATAATGTATAAAGTAGTTTTTAAAGAGTTTTTATAAAATATTTTTAGGTATATGTATATATGTGTTGGTGTACTTTGGTGACAGATTTTCTTGTAGGCAGATTTTGTTGAATAAGACCGATGTCTGTAGGTTTACTTTCTTCTTGGAAATCTTCTCAAGAAGTCGATAAGCCGTTTTAACGTTGTTAGAACAACGGGCGAAAGTTGTTCGTGGATGAGCTGAGTTTTAAACTCCTAGCCATCATTTTCAGGTGTACAATCTTTTTATATTTCTAGGCATGATACCTACTAACATCGCTTTCCTAAC
>NW_013665994.1:105679-110796 GCF_000517525.1 Limulus polyphemus | reverse complement strand
TTAGTCTCAAAGTGTCATCGAAAATGTCAGAAATATGTTGACTTTCATTTTTAAAGGGGGGGGGGGGAGAGGGTCACCCAATTTTTGTAACACATAGAAGAAATGAGTCTTTCTACTTTATACTATGTTTCTCTATAGTTTGTTTTACAGCTGCCACACATGTATAAGTGCAACTTCCTGTCAAATGTATCCAGGTGCTTCGAAAACCTTGCGAAAACACTATTAATCCGGAAAGGAATAGCTATCATGTGTTTATACTACGTTAGTATTTCGAAAACTCTAAGAATAAAGAAGAATTCGGTAGATATTTTGAGAATTAGGGAAGAAGTTGTCTTTGACGTAAAAATGAGTATTTCAACCCCACATATTAAGTTGTTTTTCTTTCTAAAGTGAGGCTGTGATGACAATTTACAGTGAAACGTAATTTTTTCTTTAATCGCCTTTTGATGTAACACTCAATAAGATTTATGTGGAAATTTTAAACATCCTTTGAAGTAACAGGAAAAGTTTTTTTTGTTTTTTATTCCGAGAAAAGTAAATAAATGTAAATATTATGAAACTGAAATTACGTCATAAGACCAGAACGAAAATTTATTAAGCATAATTTCGAAAGCACAACACTGCCCAGGATGCATCTATGTATTCAAGCAAGAACATTATCAAATATAACTCACACTTAATTATTCATTAGCCTATTACATAATTATAAATATTATTCGTTTTACCATCAGGCAACTACAAAAAACGAACTTGTCTCACTAAATGATAAATGAACTAGCTCATAATAGATGTTTTTGGTTAACTAACAACAGCTGGGGTGTTGTCAGGTGAAACTGATTTTTACCAAGAGTGAGTAAGATAGGTTCACTATATAACGGATGGTTCGATCAGGAAATATTTTGTAGTAATTCTTTTTCTTTTTTTTTATGAAACTGAGGTTGCGCGAAGAAAAAGGGACAGCACACATGGAAACAATGTTTATTCAGTAAAACCAAATTAGGGACAATTGCCTTTATCGGAGAGAAATCCTAAGTTATCTGTAAGTTTAACTAGTTGTTGAAAAATCTTTAAACCTCTCTGAAGCCATTCCTCTATGAGAAAGCATCACGTTACATATTTACAACCCGTAACACTGTACTTTAATAAGACGATTGGCGCTACTCACGTGTCTGGACATTCCAATTAGAGAACCTCAAGATATCCCCTGACCTACTATTGGAACAAAAATTGCTGTCAACTTTCATACATTAAGTGTAACTTTACAAATATTTTCCCAATAGGTAGATAAAGTGTTAGTTTCTGTGAATGACACCGAACAATAGGTAGCTTCAGCGAAAGCAACTGAACGACTTTCCCCACCTTGTGTTATAAGAAAACTGCACATACCTAGAATAAATGAACAATTTTGAAAAATTCTATATTAATAAATGGGGTAACAAACATTATATACCACAGAGCCAATTTAAGCTATATTTACTCATACTGGATATTTCTGATCAGCTGAAAATAGCAGTTTTGAACTATGTCAACTCTCATCAAATCAGGTAGACTTATGGTGGTGAATATTCCCCAAACGATTTGAAACAACAATCATGTTTGGGCGATAACTGGTATAAATGTAAACTGTTTGACCTTTGTGCAATGGGTTACAAACCATAAAACTCTTTACGTCACAGAGTCATGTGATATCACATTTGGTTGGCCTCCAGTAGGCACAGCCATGCTATTACATCTAGTTGACTTCAAGATGGCAGCTGCTAAAGGGTGAAACCGTCTTAGAGGATCCTTCTGGAGATGAAAAACATGGACAAGATAGCCATAAGAAGACACCATCTTGAATGACATCACATTCACTAAACGCAAAATAAGCAGCCATGATTGACTTCCAGCTGACTCAACCATTCCTGTGAGCACAGACATTTTGGACAAGATGGTGGCTTCCTATGGGTGCAGCCACCTTGGATGAGACACTTTGTGGCGGATATAATGTAACTGCACATAGAGGGGGTTCTATCCAACTCATTCAATTTGAATAAACAGAGTCAGAAAAGGCCTTTCCAGAAGGTCAGTCAATTTTAATTGAAAGCCATACCACCACATCAAAGCATCGTCCTTTTGTGTGGTCATATTGTTTGTTTGTTGTTGTTTTTTGTTTGCTTAACGTCAGTTCAAAAGTGGAGGGTCTTAGGATGGGCAGTGATCAACAAAGTACAGAGGAAACCCAACTGACCACACACTGTGATTTACGAGGCTTATTTCATTCTGCATCAGGAAAATTTAGACCCACACACATTTAACCCTTTTCTTTTTGCACTAATCCAACCTATTCAATAAATACTTTCTCTTCTCCACTACAGCTTGGATAGCTTCCAAATCATCGTACTCACCTTCATCCATTGCTTTTCTTTTGGTTGTTATGATGTATTTGTGAATGGGATCATGTCTAAGTTCGGGATAGAATATTAACCTTTTCAGATAATCTTCTCTAATATTTTCCTTATAGTTGGTAAAAATTTGCTGTGTGCTATATGCTAAGCAACCTTCAAGGTATATCAGTCAGATAGTTATTAATTCAGCTAGTGCTTCTTTCTTTCAATTTCATCAGCTATAGATTGTCAATATATATCAAACATGAGCTGCCTTGAGTAGGAACATATGTATCTTTAGGAACTACTTTTGTTTAACATTGTTTACCCTCAGTCATAATCTTCATTGTAGCTAGCTTTGTCTTTGGATCTATTAACATTCAGTGAACCTCCATTACCAGTAGTATCTCAGTTTTCGTGCTTTCTTAACAAATATACATGTGTGTGTGTATTAACTGGAACTATTTTCACTTTGACTATCTTCTTCATTGGATGATTTTCTTTCTCCTTCCAGTTCATGCATAACGTTATCGTATCTTTTGCATTAAAGCTTCGAGAAGAATAGTTCATACAAACCCTACAATCTGGCATAACTAACAGCATCAAATGACTAGAAATAGAGATATATAAGTTACTTTTATACTTATGACATTGGTCAGTGTATCCAATTCTTAGTTATTCATAAACATTTCAAAGCACATTCTATTGACTCACGAGAGACTAAGAGCATCTTGTTTGTTTTTCTAGCACAAAGCTACACGATGGGCTATCTGCGCCCTGTTCACCGAGAAATCGAGCCCCGCATTTTCTTGATTTAAGTCACATATCGCTGAGCAACCAATGAATGGTCAACTGGATGTGGCGATGTCATCCAAGATTGCTGCAAAACACTGGAAGCCACCATATCCGGGTTAATCGAATATGACGTTACCTGACCCGTTGCTACAGTGGTGAAGGTCGTGTCAAGATAACAACTGATAATTTTTAAACAATATGGTGAATATGCTTCATATTTAGTGAGAAAAGCTAATCTCTTTTAATTTGATGATTTAGATATAAAATTTACAATAATCATGCTGAAGTCATTCGATTTTCAAATATTTAACTGTTACGCTTGGATATTATTTTAGGAAGCTCATATATTTTACTATATTGTTCCAATAAGAGTATCGAAAGCGAAAAAATTTTATTTAACACTTCGGATATGTTTGTATTTTTCAAACTTCGAAAAAACAAAAACATATACATTACAGTCTTTTCAACGACGACATTTGGATTTAGATTAATAAAACACACCCATTAAGGGAATTAACCCTTCCCCCACCCCATTTATTTTCCAAGTATCTACAAATGAAATACATATGTAATGCTTAATTTACTGTGCAATTAACGTCTTAACTGCATGTATCGAGTATGAAAGCAAAGTTTATTAAAATAGTGTCACGACAGTGGAGGTCACGTGACGCTAGTAACACGCCACGCGCTTCTTGAACGTTCATGAAGCGTCGGGAGACTACTATATATGGGGTAGTCTTGTATATATAAGATCGGCCAAGAAGCAACGGGAACAATGTAATGTAATGCTGTGTAATTGAACTGTGGACAGAGAGAGAGAATATTGTTGAGTTGAGCACGTGAGACGTTCGTTGTGAATTATAGCGTTTGTTATAGCGCGACTGTGGAAATTAAGTGTATCGCAAAGTTGTATTCAGAAAGAATAAACCAGTTTTATTTAAGAAAGGACTTGTATCGGTAAAGTTTCTTCTTAATTTTCCGTAAAAATTCTTTCTCTAACGAACGGAGGCGTAACAGTATTATTCATATAAGAAACAAGAGATATCTGTATCTCCTATCTGGTTGCCCATACAAATATTGTACAGTAACGTCATAACTTATTCTCCTGAAAAATGTCTATAAAGCGTTGTTCTCTTCATTGTTAACATCATTGTTTCAAGATAAGAATAGAACTCTTATACAGCCAGCAAAAAACAACTAACTCAGAAAGTAGAACGATATATTAAGATGTTAATTACTCTCTATTAATTAATAATTTTCGGTTCAATATTTTGTAAGCTACATAAGTATAAACCTTTTATAACACATTTTCAAGAGAAGTAAAAATAATTTAATTGTTTATAAAAAATACATTTCTCCTAAATCTCAAATGAGCCAAATAAAGTCAAATATAATTAAGACGTGAATTGGGACTCAAATGAAAGAAACTATAAAAACAAACGAATAGTAACAAATTCAGAAAAATTATATATACGCATATATATATATATAATTGCGGTATCTTAGGACTCGGAAGAACAATAACACACAGTCGCCTTATCACCGGTATATTAGAATGTAGTATACAGAAAATTTATTACAGTGGTTTACAAATAACCAATGTTTGTAGCTTTGTGCTTAATTACAAATGAACAAACAAGCTACGTATGGCAGTCCTTAAATAATCTCACACTCAGACGTTGGATACAATATACCTATCACACGATTTGTTTGTTTGCTATGAATTTCACGCAAAGCTACACGAGGGCTATCTATGCTAGCCGTCCTGAATTTAGCAGTGTAAGACTAGAGGGAAAGCAGCTAGTCATCACCATCCATCGCCAACTCTTGGGCTACTCTTTCACCAACGAATAGTAGGATTGACCGTCACATTATAACGCCCCCACGGCTGAAAGGACGAGCATGTTTGGTGTGATGGGGATTCGAACCCGTGACCTGTAGATTGCGAATCGAGCT
>NW_013665994.1:104048-104679 GCF_000517525.1 Limulus polyphemus | reverse complement strand
TAGTTTTAAATCACAGAGTATGTGGCTGGCGCTGCTTTTTTCACAGACTTTATGGAGTTAACTTCAAATTAAGCAAAAGTGAGGTAATTTTTGCCATGTGTGTGTGTGTATATATATATATATATATAGAGAGAGAGAGAGACATCACGTTTAGAAAAATACGTAAATAACTCCTGATATAACTTCATACTAATTTGGTCTTTTTTGCTTTATAAAAATGTAAGTTACACGATTAAAAACTAAAGTATAATTTACAAATCATCACTATAAGGTACCACATGAGTATCACTACTGGAAAATTTTGGAAATAATATCAATGACATAATAAATATTACAAACACGGTAATACCATAAAAAAAAAACATCTTTAATTTCGAACGTTTCGGAATTTCCTTAAACTCCATCTTCAGGGTTGAAATCTAAAAAGAAATGTTAATTAAATTATTCTACAAATAGTTTTCTTTGACGGCAACGATAAGCAGAAGAGTCTTGGAGATTTCGGTTATTCGTCTTGAAGTTCAGGAATTTTGGAATAACTTTGTGGTTTTTACATGTGGTTAAAAAACTGAATAGTTTTTTTGTTTTTGAATTTCGCGCAAAGCTACACGAGGGCTATCTGCGCTAGCCGTCC
>NW_013665994.1:100025-103555 GCF_000517525.1 Limulus polyphemus | reverse complement strand
ACCTGGCCATGCCGGGCCGAAAAAAAAAAACAAAAAAAAAACTGAATATCAATCGAAACCTTCCGAAGTTCGAGATCAAGCTGTTCAAGAATACGAAACAAACGTAACCCATCATATCCATACCGCCGTATTAGTATTTGCAACTAATTTATCAGGTTGAAGACAAAGCTATTGGTAAAAGAAGTGAACTAACTTTTTTTGAGATTTTGACGCTGAAGATGGAATTTAAGGAAGCTCTGAAACGTACGTAATTAAAGATGTTTTCTGGTATTACCGGGTTTTTAATATTTATAATAAAACTTTGTTTTCCACCTGATGAATTAGTTATTAATGACATATTATGAGAAACTTTAGACTCTTAACAGGGTAAACCATACGTGAACAATTTATGAACATATTACACAACGTTTAAAATTGTTGATCATACGTGCTGTTTTTCAGTCGCGGCACATAGAACGGCTCTAAGTTTGTTTGCCTTTTTAAAGTACAATCATTTAACTCATAGCTCCGTCGTCTTTCGACCGATTGGAGATCTAATTACAGTTTTGAATTCAGGAGGTCAAACCCTTTCGATTGATATATTTGACCACGCCCAAGATCTCATAGATTAATTTACACTAATCCTGCCTAAAAGAATTTCAATTTGAGGGTAGGCTAGTAGAGATCCTGATGAGTAATAAAATGGAATCGGGTATACGCACGCTCCACGTGCACACAGAAATATAGCTAATAAGAATGAAGAAAAAAAACGGTCCCATAGATTAATTTATTCTAATCCTGCCTTAAAGAACTTCAAGTGTCGCGGCTACTTTTGTTTTTATACTTCTAAAGTACCGTTTGTTAACAAAGGGCGCCAGGGCATCAGGAGACAAACCCGAAAATGAGCAGTTCTACTTTCAAACAGTTACTACGAACATACAGCCAATGAAAATAAGACTTCTTCTATTTCAAAAAACTATGTCACGAGAACGTTAGGAATTTTATGACGTCCAGTGTAAAGTAAAGGTCGTTTTCACCCTTTTGACTTGAATCACCTATGTTGTAGCTGCTATTTCCAATTTTGTAACAATGGAAATAAGTAGGGATACTTAAACTACAACAACAGGAAATAACTGGTGAGATCAATGGAAGTTCCAAGCCATTACACCAGGCAAAAGTGATACTGATGTTACTTATAAATAATTTATATTTCTAAAGTCTCCAAATCATTCAAATTGGTAAAAAAAAATGGTTTGCGTAAATGTTTTTTTTTTAAGTTTCCCATGTCAGTTTATATTTCTAACATATCCAAATAATTCAAATGGCTAAAGAAAATATATTGCGTAAATGTGTTGCACTCTCTTGTCAAATCTATACAGACTGTGAAAAAAAATTGTGATGACATCATATACGTTCAAATCAGGTAGGTAAGTTAAATTTTAACCCCAGTCCTTTTCCAACTATTAGTAAAAAAAAATTTGGCAAAGCCTAATTCTAAAACACTGTCAATTATTATATATATAACAGATTACCAATTAATATTAACTTCCGGTTCGAGCAAGTTATGTACTTAGAGCCAAACTAAAAATCAACCTAGCAATCAGTACAGCTAATCAAATATATTTTTCTTACATTTCTACTCATAAGGATTAGAATGCAATGTTTATCAGCTGGGTACCTACGCTTTAACGATATTTTCGACCGTAATCCCAATAACATCTCACTAGGTTCGGCTGTTTGGGAGATTTACTAAGCTAACAATGCAAAACCATCTCTTTGCTCACTAGGATTATTTTTGGCCAAAAACTAATATTTTTATTCTCCTTTTCATGGTGATTATATAGGATCCAATAAGGTGACTGATATACAAATATGAAAGATGTTTAATGTTATTGCCATGTGATTTCTGGTTTATACAACATATAGTGAAAAAGATACTGTAAACAAACATGATCATAAGAGATACTATACATACATACATATATATATATACACACACACACACATACATACATATATATATATATATATACATGTGGATGTTGCTTTGAAGTCTTTAAAGCTTTGTGTTAGGTCAATCAAGGATTTGGAGTTTCAAACTAAGTGTTTTTAAATTATAATTTTAAACAAAATTGTTCACATTGGTTAACCCTAGAATTATCGATGAAGTTCTTATAGCGTATCAGCTTTTCCAACACATTTTTTTCTAAACCCTTTATGTGATTTTATTATTTTGTTGGTTACACGGTCTCTAATAACTTACGAATCACACACACACAAACCATTAATATTGCAATTAATCCCATTAATCACTGCTGTGGTTCCCAAAGTCTTTGACATCAAAAAATAATTTCATTCAATTGGTTAACTCTTTATACTGAGTGTTGTAATACGTGAAAATATAACGTTTAAACAAAGCATATGCCTACTTAAATGTCTTATCGGTGACACAAAATTTGAACTATGACACCGGGCTTGTCATGAGACTTTTTCCAGAGGATTAATAGTAGTTGCAAGTTACAGCTTTGAAGGTGAGATAAGCGTGCCGATACCACTATAACATGAAAATATATTATCATACTAGGACTGGATGCCGATATGTATTATTCCATCAAGACAAAATTTAGCCACACGTCCAAGTGATCATGTCAGTTCCTCAGCAAAATGCAAGTACAAACGGGAACTTATATAATACCACTTGCAGACGTATGTCTCCTGTGGTTTTCTGGGTCTATGGATTGTTCAAACAGGCCCTTGGAAGCTGTCGTCTACACATGGTTGATGGGCTTTAGAAAGAAAACATGTAAAAGGAGGGAGACAACACTGACCTCAGAGTACTTCGCAAAAGTCTCCTGCAAAACAACAGTCTATAACTAGGACCATCACAAAGAACACTACCGGTGGTAAAAGTAGTGGTTGTACATTATTACCACATATCGTGAATACACATGTCTTTATACATATAAACCTGTAAACGTATATATATGCAAGAGATGTTTTTATGATTTTCACACTGCTCCTCATCACTTTGATATATATACAAACATCACAGTACTTGAACTATTCTGTTCTTCAGCTTCTTTACTATTTCCCGATTTCTTATGACATGACTCAATAACACTGAACCCGTTTCGTTTTGATTTTTTTAAGAACAATTTCCTATACTTTTTCTGTATTTCTCACGTTTTTGCCCCCAAATCATACAATCTAAGATGCAGAGGCATTGACAAAAACTTATTAACTACTATCTGGAATACCCGTCCTCTGTACGGAAGTTATATAAATTCATGATTAATGAAAGGTTATCTTAGAACATGAAAAATTGTTTCCCTTAAATGTCATTGTAAAAAACGCCCATAAAAACTGCAAAACAAAAAAATATATAAAATCGCAAGTTTGTATGTATCTCCGCATGGACTCAACAAACCTTCATTCAAATTTGGTGAAGATCCATCTAGAGGGGGGCGAAGTAGTGGTAAAAAACTGCTATAAAATTGCAAAATTCAAAACTGAAAATTTGTATGTATCCCGCATGGATCTAATGAACCTCC
>NW_013665994.1:82676-100004 GCF_000517525.1 Limulus polyphemus | reverse complement strand
CTATAAAATTGCAAAATTCAAAACTGAAAATTTGTTATGTATCCCGCATGGATCTAATGAACCTCCATACCACTTTTGGTGAAGATCCATCCACACTCTACGAAGTAGTTACATGGACGTACAACAGACAGTACTATTATATTTATATAGATACATTATCTACAGAAATGAAATAAGTGTCAGAACTTCCATGACAAATAACAAAGTCAGAGATAAATCTTTTGTACGTGTAGGTTTTCCAATTTAAACTACTTGTAACTATTAATTACTACGGTGGAAAGTTTTGGGTATTTTAAATAGAATTTCTTGAAGAAAAGTAACTGTCAATATACATAATACTGCATCTCATAAGGACTGGGAGGGAAACAAAAAATATCAAGGTTTTTATAGAGCTACATCATGCCTATAGATTTGAACATTTGTTGAGCTATTGTAAATGCTAAATTAAGATGGCTGTGTAAAGTAAGTTGCGAGCAGTACTGTAACTGAATCTATTACACAAAGCTCAAATTCATAACCCTCCTCATTAAATGTTGCATGTATTAACGTCTGCTGATGTTAGATATTCAATACCTCAAGGTCCATTGATCTAGAGGTAATATAACCCACTCTTTATTCAGTACACACATCTATCTCTATATTATGATTAGACAAATCTTTCTTTCTACTGGGTCGGGATGGTTGAGTGGTTAACATGCCTGAACTGTGAATCAAAGATGTAATAGCTCAGATCCGGTTGTGGAAAAACGTTCTCTACACTTTGGAGCTGCATAAGAATGACAGCGAAATCCAACTGTTCAGTCGGATAAAGGCAGCCCAAAAAGTGAGGTGGGTGCTAACGACAAACTGTCTTTCCTCTAGCCTTTCAGTTCAAAATTTGGGAAGGCTATGCGAAGCTAGCCCTCGTGTAGTTTTGCGCGTAAATTTTATATACAAGAACTCCTTCTACTTTGCAAGCTTGCCGCCACGTAAGGTACTTCAAACTTCTAGCACAAATAGTTAAAACTTTATAAATATAGTCATATATATAGTAGTATGAAATCACGTGAATCAAACAAAAATATACTATAGTACTCAAGCAAGGCACTGTTAGTTGTCACAGTGACTTTAAGATTAGTTAGACTGCGATCTGCAATATTCATATAATTCGCTAAATTTGGCAGTTTGTACCACTGTGATAGTAACGTAGTCCTGCATATCATGAGAGTAATCATAATAAGTGTAGTGCATCTCCTACGTAGAGTACAAGTATGCTTAGTGCATCTCCTACGTACTATGTACGTAATCACAGTAAGCGTGGCGATTTCGCATCGTACATAAATTGTTTTTCATGTATATAATATACTAGTATTATTCTGTCTGCAGAAACTATTCTGTATAATCTCCGCATTCATCAAAAAACCATGTGTAGTCCCTAACGTGCGTTTCATGTTTAACAGCGTAACCAAAAAGAAAAACAACGTTAACGATGTCCATATGTATCCGAACTGTTTAAAACTTAAAGTGCAACATTGTTATTTTCACTGTGCACATGGTACACCTATAATAACAACCTTTATTGAGTTAATAAATATACGAACGTATAACATACACAAAGGATAAACTGACATCCCAAACACTAAACCATGTGATATAAACCTGTTTCAATATCAACTGTTTGACGTCACTACTGACGTCAAAGTTTTCACTGCTCACATAGTTTGAAGGACACTTTTGCAAGGGAAGGAAATGAAGAAAGGAAAAACCACTCGCAAGATCCACGTCCGTTCGCCTCCATTTTGGACTTAAAACAAACTAATGTGGATATAATACATAGGTACAAATAACATTTTATCAAGTTACTGAACTAATAACTGTAATAAATATGTTATATTTTCAGATCTGAACATACACACATAGTCCAAAGTTAAAAATTAATTTTACAATATTTTATCTATAACAAAGCAAAATCATAAGTATAATGTCCTCAGCACCTCTCTCGCGGTCTATATGCAAATTAGGAATCTGATAATCAGTCATGTAATCTGAAATGTAAATGGCTGGTCATTCAGTATACGCTCCAAAAGAACTTTGGAAAAAGGTAGCTTATAGTTCACGATTAATAATATAGACGGTACAAACAGCAAGAGCAGTCTTACACTGATGTTGCATGCAATTATTATAAGGTTCGCGGTCATTCTTTGAAAATATATGTTCTCAAGGCATCTTCAGTTTTGGGAGTCACTTGGTGATGTGAAGCCCCTCCAAAGAGCATCTCGGAGAAGTTTGATGGAACTGTAGTCAAACGAAATTCCGTTTATCTTTTCTCTTCAGCGAATGAGTCAAAATGTTGTTTGCACGATGTGGGTGGGCGTTATAATTCATAAGGTTAAAGTAAGAACCAATTATATCAGCAAACAGCAGCACAAATTTGGTCGTACATTCTACGAACGGCATTAACGGTACTGATCTGCAGGATGTAGAGGTTGGTGCATTCACCAGTGCTTATTCCTGCCCACATCAGATATCCTCCCACGACACATACAGTGGCACCTTCCTGTATCAAAACAGAGTTGGATATGGTTCCTAATTCTTCTCAAACGAATACACCTGTTATGTGGATGAGGGATGAAGCACGACTCATCCGTATGAAGAATATTATTCTAAATGTGGTTGGTTTACTAGAGTGTTGTTGTTGCCATTGCAAGCAAGCTGGTTGGTACCTTGCTGAAGTGGACCACACCTAAAAGAACGTCTGAAATATAAACAGCTCTTGTAAAATCTTTAATAGCTGTTTATACATGGACTCTTCGCCCAGTAGCAGGAATGAATATCTGATTCCATTTCAAAACAGTCATCTCATTATTGTGGTGAACCAGAATCTAGCGGTTGTTTGCTTCTGTTAATGATGGTTTACCTCCAGCAGGTGTCCGAAAAATTGTATCATTTGTTTGGTAGCAGCTTCAGAATTTGCTAACAACACTTGTATTTATGGTGTGATTGTCCGACTTTACACGTCCAATGGCTTTCCAGTTACAGCAGAACATTTTCCAACACTTTCTACTCTGTGATTCGCTTCAAAGTGACAATCGAGATAAGTCTACGTTAGACAACTATATATAACATTGGCTGAATGTATAATAACTTCCACTTCAAATCACATGACTCGTCATTAGATAGATGCCTGATTTGCAAAACATTGAATTGAAGGGGATAGTTGATATGATTTAAAAAGGTGGGGGGATTTTATCTTGTCATACATATAACATTACAAGTTCAGATTATCGTTTGTTTTGTGCCAATTTTCTATAGCAGTATGAATGGGTGTGAATGAAACTTCCACATAAATATTATATTTCATGTTGATAGTTATTTCAATGACAACAATTCCAGCTAACAATTATGTGAGAATTATTCATCTACATTTCATTACTTTGAATGTCCTTCTAATGTTGCGTGGTATCGTTTGTGGAACTGAAAAAATGCTAAATCTTTATCAGCAAACACATTACTGATAACTACCGACAAGACTATCTGATATCGAAACTCTAATCTGATGGGTTATCTCTTGCTCTGTTTGCAAATGGGGCTAGGAAGTTTACACTGATCATTTCTGTAATGTATGTACGTGAGCTCTATGCATACGTTCAATCGATAACTGAACCTAGGTTTCGTTTCTTTTCGAAATTCGAGTAAAGCTAAACAACAGCTAACTACACTAGCCGTTCCTAATTTTGAACTGTTAAGACTAGTGGGAAGGCAACTAAGTAACAGTGCCCATGCTAATGCAATCGAATAGCGGGATCTTATCGCCATTCTTAAAACGCACCCATGGCTCCAAGGTGCAGATCGTGATTTTTTATTTTTGCGGAAGTGAGACGCAAACTATGTACTCTCGGATCAACAGTAACGCACGTTAACCACTAAGCCTCCCGATAACGTAATAAAGTGCAGAGCATGTTTATATGAAAACGGAACACGGGCGATGAACCCTCGGATTCTCATTTCGTTAAGTTAACAAATTTGCCACGCCCAGCTGGAAACTGACTATTTTGTAGGTGCATTTCTATATCATTTACGTGGGAGGTAAGCTGTTTGTTGTAATCATAATTACTAATTCATCAACTGTTTTTCCACAACGCAAAGATAGACACTTCAATATTTTACACATGGGATTAGGGCAAAGCCTGCCCTAGGCAAAGTTGTAGCCTATGCAAACTTTGTATGCAGCGCCCCTGCTCCTATAAAACTGACAAGAACTACTAATTGCAATGTCGATTTTGGCGCCACTTGAGGTAAGCGCCCTATGCGGGGGTATACATTGCCCATCCCAAGGGCCAGCTCTGGATTGGAGGTTGACAAGGAAATAAAGGCTCATTTACTTTTTACTACATTTTTTTAGGGAACGATACTATTATGAGTTCTCTTGATAGTAACCTTAATAATTTCTGACCAACATTCTGACCCCACCGTATTATAAAGATAATATTTTTGAAGTTTATTACACATGGGTCATTTTAACCCATCCTACCATTTATAAAAGAAATATCTTACCCTACCAGTTGAGGGTTAATGTAAAAAGTTCGTGCATTAAAATATACCTCTTTGGGAATCAGTTATATCATCGAAGGATATTAACAAATATTTAACAACTGGAGGTAAAACGGACTTACTCACTGAGTCGAAGTACGAACTACGTTGTAATATATGGGTGTAAGAATTGTAAAGAAATTGTTTTTGCTGAACTTATTTATTATTTATATTATAGATACGTATTTATTTATTTTCTTTTTTGTCTATGCATATGTCAGGCGCATATGTTCAATGTATGTGTCTATGTTTGGACAAAACACTGTGTATAGACTTGCAGAAAATACGTACACTGTAAAATAATACACGGCACTTGAAGTAATATACTTAACAAGTGTAGTGCCAAAACATATGAATATTTACTTTTTGCTATGTAATTTATTTCCTTTCACAGGCACATTTAGCGTGGGCTTTACTTTCGAGTTCATTTCCCTTTATTTAAAGAATTGTCTCGTCTGAGTTGCAGACAAAAATGAAAAAAGTAGTGTTTAGTAAGAAGCCAAAGTAAATTAATGTACGGGTAAGCTGATATTTAAGATTAGTAAGAACCCTGCATGAAACAATTTCTTCCGGCAAGATTTAGAATGCTTATGCTATCATACATATTTTAAACATTTCAAAACAAACAAAAACTGCATCCCCAAATGATTTCTTTAAACCAGTGGTTCCCAAACTCTGAGGCTCCCTCGATGTGAATAAAAAAGTTTGAGCCCCTCACACTATATATTTAGCATGGTGATTGAAAAAAACAGTGCCACAGTAAAAACAATAACATCCCCTTTTAACATACTGTATCATTTAATTAAATAAACTTAATTTTTATTGGCTTATTGTTTATTTAGAATTAAAATTAATTCAGCATCTTTGTTTTCGGCTCATATTTTGGAAGCCCCCCGAAAAAGGTTCACGGCCCCCAGGGGGATGGCTCCCACTTTGGAAAACACTGCTTTAAACAATAGTCTCATTTTGTAATTTCGGGTACACCTTAGTGATACGTTTATTTTTCCAGAATCAAATCAACAGTCGAGGAAACCCTTATGTAATCATAAGGAAGTTTAATTACAAAACTTCTTTTTTTATCAAAAGCACCTAGTTCCAGAATTCTACAGATTTCTTCTGTGGGGTGTGGTATATTCCGTTGATATGGGGATTACTTAAATTGCATAAGCTTCGCTGAACCCAACCTGTCAGTAACACATAAACTACGGTTTTATCTCGATAATTTGTAAATATTTTCACATTTATCTAGTAGGTTCAAAGAGGAAGTCGAGATTGGGAGGTCATTTTCTACTGTTACTTTTTTAACTGTTGTCATGTTTTCTTGATTCTTTTCAACATTTGTAACGAAAATCTCAGATTTGATGGTTTGTTCGTCATATATATAAATACACGCTATGGATTCGATTACAATTTATTATTTAAACCATTTGAAGATTCGTGTTGACAGTTACGGTTTGTGTTTTAATGAAACGCTCCTGAAGAAGCAGTAAAGTGAAATGTTTTGTCTAATTAAAGAAAAATAACAATTTAGTGTTAGATAGTCGTTTATTTCTAGTATTAAAATGTCTTCTATACACCAATATACACTAGAGAAATTAAACAAAATAATATTGTTAAAATATTATCAGATTTATATAGTGTTATGCACAACACCAAATATGTCAGTAATAACACAGGCCTGAAATGATTTTATTGTCTAGAAATGTTAAAATGTTCTACAGTAATTCCTGTACGCTAAATCCGAAAATGATATCCATTTTTCTACATCAAATACAGATTATTCACAAAACTTCATAACGCAATACATAGAACAAAGACCACAACACGTAGTTTTGAGACTAAAAGACGTAGATTTCACACACACACACACACACACAAATCAGGATGAATGGGGATGCATATTCGTTTGACATCAATGTTATTCCCTTTTCTATAGTTTGTTTGTAGTTGTGTAAACAAACATAATAATAAAAATGTTCATTGTGGTAAAAAATAATAATTTGATCTAAGTAAGAGTTTTTTTTTTGTTTTGCTTCACGATTTGTAAAACATCCTTACATTATAAAAAAAAGAGAATATTATTTTCGAAATCTACGTAGTTGAATTATGGAAAATCCGTTATTAAAATCAAAACAACTTTTATGAAGTTTAAATTCGAAGGCCTGTGTAATTAGTATTCCCCAATTGTGATGTTACATTATTTGTCTAACACTACTTTATGTAATTAATTTACTTGCCATTAGATATTTGTTTTGAGACATATTTTTAGCACTGCATTCTATATGTAGTCCCTTAGGGATTTTCAAGAATAAGTACAGTGTATAATAACAGTATTCCAAACACACTGTGTTCGCGTCGTGGCCTACAAATACAGCGAACATTGCGTGGTTAGAATACTATTATTATACACTCGTCTAATTCTCGAAAATCCTTAAGTAACTTGATATAAAACACAGCGTTACAAAATATAATAGGTCTAATATGAGTCTAATGACAAGTAACTAAATTTGAAAACGGCGTTCACGCCATAACAATTGTTATATGTACATTATAAGTATATCTGTGAGGAATGTTATTTTGAGTACGGTTATGTTAAAGCAGTAATCTACAGACCCAATCCAGGTGCATAATAGACATACAAGTCTCTGTAATACCAAATTATCCTAAATAACTTATCATTCCAGAAAATACCACACGATAAAATGGAATAATACTAAAATGTGAATCATAGGTGGGAAAAATAAACCTAAAAGAAGCCTTCTATATCCATCCAACTTGAAAACACACTCAATCAACCTAGCGCAGAAAAATCTGGAGACTCCCCCTTGAAAACATTCAAATAAATTAGTTGATTAAACTCTTAACGTGTGAGAGCCCAGATCTCAGACGAATAGACAGCATACTAGCGTCTCTAGCAAGTAACTCTGGAATGAAATCCCAGCAATTATTATCCGAGAAATAGTCCTTTTCAGGACTTTTCTGATTAGCGCTGAAACTTAGGATGAAAACTATTTAATAATTACACTCGTTGGCCATTTTATTAGGATCCACACCTAATAATGGGTTGGGCCACTTTTTGCCTGAATAATAACTATGATACAACGTGGCATAGAACCCAAAAGAAGCTAGAAGGTTTTCTCAGGGTTTTCCCATATTCAGTCATCAATACTCTATGCAATTTATGAAGTGAGATAGGCAGAGGATCGTGATGGTGAACTCGTTCTAAGTTCATTCCACGGATACTCAACTGGATTAAGATCCGGATATTTTTGTGGCCATGGGAAATTCCTTGAGTCTCTGCCACGTTCATCAAACCATTCACGCACAATCTGAGCAGGATACATGGAAGAATTATCGTCTTGGAAGTAAATTATTCCCATCAAGATACACATAAGGCATTGCTGGATGCGATAATCAGAAATGATGCTGAGCTAAGTTGTGGTATTTATTTTGGCTTCTAAAGGAACCAAAGGGCCTGATGTATATCAGGAGAAAATGCTTCAAATCATGACCGCACCACCAGAACACTGGACAGTTGGGACCACAAAAAGAGTGGTCGAGTGATTGGTTGGGCTTTCTCCAAACCTGTCCTCTCCTATTCGTACAAAAAGAAAAAAAGAATAAGCAGGACTCGTTGGACCACGTCACTTTTCGAAATTCCTCATTAGTCCAAATCCTACGCTCCTTACACCACTAAAGTAAAGGTGTTTTTTCTTGTTGATAACTGAGATCAATGAGTCACGCAATGGTCTTCTACTACCACAGTCTATTCATTGCAACGTTATTCGCAAGGTACGACTAGAAATAGGTATGGATTGCCCTGTATTGAATGTCTCTATCAGTTGTTCTATTATTTGATGACGATTGGGTTTCACCATCCTGTCCAACTGCCTTTCTCCTCTTTCTGTCACTATATGTTTGTGGCGACAATTCTTCTCACAGCAGATATTTTACACACCTTATGCCATTGCTGACAATCGCGAATGACCGATACATTGGAGCGGCCTACCAACGAACAAACCTCTTTTGAACGCTGCAATGTCTTTGTCTTTCCAATATCTGTTGGACTGACTGCAAATTTTCTTCTTCCAATCATTTATAGAGATGTATGGATCACCTTACATACCATGTGATCAACATAATTTGCACCTGCAGCTTAGTTCAGACCCAAATCTGAAAGAATACATTGGTACTAAAAAAAATAGCTAGTCAGTGAAGTATCTAGTGTTAACAATAAAAAAGTAACTAATGACTAATTACACTTAGATGATCGTATAGACTACTAACCATGACAACGATCTGTAACATTGCGCAATTCAATCAACACATGGCTTAACTTTCCCAAACTAATACTACTGTACTTTTACTGAAGGCTTTATCAGTTATAATTTCAAGATTTAAAAGTCTAACCTTACAGTACTATCTGTAGGAAGTTGTTACACCGCAAGAAACATAGCCTATATCCACACGAAGTCACAAGTTTGTGTGACTAGAAAAACTTATTTATACGTTAATTTCATGCAAAATATAAGCAAAACCTAATCTTCAGTTAGAAAGCCAGATGTTGTTGTTTTTGTTTTTTTTTCGGTGGAGAGTGGAGCGCTTCAAAGAAGACTCGCAAACTTGTTCAGTAATAGCAAATTAGCAAATTTACTCGCAATGCCACTATAATAGCCAGTATACTATTTCGGTTTAGACGACGTCACATAGGTAACTACGTTTTTTGTTGTTGTTTTTTTTTTTTTTTAGTTTTCTTTTATCTAAAATATTTTACGAATGCTCAAAAGTTACTAGCACTTCCATCTGTACTACGAATATACACTTATTTTGACTTGGCTTATTTGTAAATGACTGTAAAAACAATACAAACGGTGAAGGAAGCGACAAAAATCCGGTTTTGACCACTAGGTGGCACCATAGTTAAAGAAAGCTTTAAAAGCCCCAAGCCACGGCAGCTCCAATATCATTAATATGAAGTTAGAAAGTAACCGTTCCGCATATTTGTTTTCAAGAAGTCGCTGACCGTAGAAAAGTTAAAGCAGATAAAACACGTGTCTACCATTTTTTGTGTACACAGATTTATGATGATGAACAGTTGTGATTTTCAGTTTCCTTATATTCAGTATAATACACATTAAACCTAACTATTCGCTCTAGTTTGTAGCAAGTTCTAACACTGTAACATTACTGAATAGTTAACATCTACGTCATTTAAAGGGTAATTTTCATAGTTAAACATAGTTCTTTACTTTTAACGCTTACTGTCGTTAATGAAGCTTTATCCTGTAATTCATACTTTGCTTGTCACTTTTTCAACAATACGGCAACAATAAGCTATAGAGCCATTGTTTACGGGACTTATATATTCAACGTAAACATACGAACGAGTTAATCAACTGAACCCTAAACCTTTCGACCATAAAAAAATAACGTGTAAGTCTTAGAAAAACAACTATAATGTTTTCAAGTGAATATGCTTTACTTTTAATTGTTTGTTTGTGTGTTTATATGTGTGCGCACGCGCGCGTATGTGTTGTGTTTTTTATTTGTTTTGCTTGGGTGAAATAAAAAGCTTATTGTGTTAGACTTTAGAAGAACAGAGTTAAGTACGCTATATCAAAACTATTTTAGAAATACAAGTCAGCAAGTCACGTGAAAAACCACTAAATGGATTATGGAAAACCCGCACGGTAGTGTGGTGTGCTTAGGACATAGCGGAAGTTATTTGGAATGGAAACTACGCTGCAGGGCTATTTTGAAGATATACGGTCGTCAGAACTAGCATGTACATATGTGGTGGCATGACACTATGAAGGTACTAAAATACGAAGTTGAATAGGTTTCTATAATATCAAACGATGTTGATGCCAATATTTCAACAATATAAATACTGACAAAATAGATCACCTAGTATTCATATTCGTATAAACAAGTGATGAAACCAAGCGAGACAAGCATACAGTTGCAGGTTTTTTGTTTTGTTTTTATAAATACATGAACTACCAAGAAGTGAAATTTAGCGAGTTGTTCTGTTAGCTTAATGAATTTACAAAAACCGTGTTATTACAACTTAATTGTAATAACTCGCCAAGTTTTTATGTTTAATTAAGGGCTGTCACTCATCTGTCAGTTACTGAATAACTCATTTAACAGCCTGAGTCATAACGATAACAATATAACGATCAGTGCCTTGGCCCTTCTTTCATCACTATCACTATTGCTCTGCAGCAAAATGTCCACTGCAAAACATTAGGATCAATGTTGCCCCCCCCCCAACTCTCCCCTTTCATTCCATTGCAAAGTTCATCAACTGCGCGCAGATGACGAATACCAAGAAACTGTTTGGGCAACTCAATAGCACAGAAGTCCGTGGAAGGTGTCTGTGTATGGCATAACATGCATTCCCCTTGTTCTTACATCTTGCAGAAGAACTGGCACGTTGCTTTGGGTGTGTGGCTGAATGCTTTGTCTTGATAAATCCATACAAATTGACATTCAGTTTGTACAAATATGGTATCTTCTTGGGATACAATAGCGTCAGAGCATAAATATGAGCTATTCTGTTATGGAGAATTCATCTTTATACGTTCCTCAGCTCTCCAGATGTTTAACTTACCAATTCAGCTATAAACTACAGCCACTATAAATATCTGGATTTTTGTAAGCTCTAAAATGACACATTTCCATTCACTACTTGCCAGATATCGCTTTTATAGCTTTTAACAGCTGCAGCTTTGGAGAAAGTTTGTGAAAAATTCTTGTGACGCTTTTCTTGACCAAAATTCGTAAGAATTATCTTGCTTATGGTTTCCACATTATCAGTAATGGACCCTAAGTTCTTGGGTTACTTTCTATGACAAGTTATTTTGCTTTCTCCACTACCTTTTATGCATGACTGGTTGTAGTCTATTTTTCCCTTCTGGAACCGCGCCCTCCCTCGTTTATCGATTGGTTCAACACTACCGATATCCTGTTTTTCGAGACCCTGAAAATTCGTGGTTGTATGTTTTTATAATCGTACAAAGAACGTTGCGTTGGAAGGTTCTGTTATGTCATTCTTCCAAAAATGGAATCAATTTTAGGGGCTTTCTGTACTTGTCATAGGCCACGAGATGGTCAAGGATAAGGTGACTGGGTATCCAGTCGTGAACAACCCTCTGTACTCTACATTAATAACCAATTTTTCACTGTATGTGTACTAACATTAGCTAACAATAAGAACCATATGATCTTAGCTACTCTCTTTTCAATTGTTATATAGATAATCATAAAACCTTTCCGTTTTCTTTACTAACATACATATACAAAACTTTCAAACGCATCACATTAAGCTTCATCTCGTGTAGGCTACAACATAATTCGTACAGTTTAAAACTACATCCAGCTCAGATAGGATAAATTTTAGTAAAAAAAAAACATCTTCGAATTGGCTTCTCTTGATCTTTGTAACTATATGAATAAAATCATCAAAATTTAGCACGTTTCATTCCATACCAGAAACTTTTCTTTTTACAAATTGTTTGAAAAAGTTTTCAGACTTTTTAAGGACCACCTGCGTCACGACTTTCTTGATATTTGAATTAAAAAGCCTACTTCTTCAAGCTAATGTTCCCTAACATCTAACAACGTTGTCTAACCTTTTACATTATTTGTAATGTATAAAATAAAGACTATGGTTCAATTCATGAAGAAAATCATCACCACCATGAGTGCTTTTTAAATGATCTTCGTGAAGAAAAAAAAACTTGTGATATATGTATTTAATTACACAAAAAAATCAAAGTGAACTGATTTGAAAAACGTAAATACGTAGCTTAAAATATATTTATTGACACAATTTTAAACGACCTCATTTGTGGTGTTCTATGCAGATATCGGTTTTGCTCAAAAAACAGCCTTTGCAGATTATTAAGAAATAACGAAACATTAACGACAACCAACATCTACACATACCACTTCAATTTTGTTAAAATTAACTGAACAGAAACTATAGCAAAATGTCAGTTTTTCCGTGATTATGAAAATTAATTACAATTTTCTAAAACCTACGTATCACGTCACCACTAAAATGTATTATTAGAATATTTCAACTTAATCTAAAGTCCTTCACATTATAAAATACTCTTGAAATGACGTATTAATTAAAGAACCACTCTAAAACAGCATATTACTTAATCCTTTGACGTACGATGATGGATATACAAGTTATAAAAATTTGTGTTTGTGGATGGACAGCATTTTCACTAACCTTGTGTACTCCGGACGGATATATACGTCCTGTTCCAAAGAAAACGACTGATGTTACTAACGTTAGATTTTGATCATAACGGATATTTCCTTCACCGACCATCAAAGGGTCAGAGAACCAGAAGTTTTTGTTGTTGTTTTTTCAAAACAGTTTCCTGCTATTGTTTTTAATACTTACTTTAATTTTAAGGCAAGTAAAATTAATCAGTTATGATAGTTTATTCCACGTTATGGCACCGTACAATAATCCTCCTGCAAACTGTACAGGCTAAAAACACTTTTCAGTAGTTCAGGCGCATGAACCACTGTCCCAGTTTTGGTACTGTAGTATCAACTAAAAATATATCATTTACAGATTTTAAAAACATGCTGTCCTTACCTTGGAACTACTTGCTACCGAAGTCTCGCTGACGTCACTTTGACAAGCATCATCATCCCACGACACGGAAGAAAGACTGGACATAAACGAACACGAACTGGAATTGGACAAACGACGATTCTTGGGGATACACCCAGCTATATCGTCCAACGTGACCTGAAGACAATCCTGAGAAGGTTTCATGTAGTCGTCCACTATTTGAAGATCCTGATCAGTGAAACTGCTATGGTCACTTATTACCACCGAAGGCATTGTAAGCATTGGACATGAAACTGACTGCATTATTGTTAGGGATCGTTTTCTGTGTACCTCTTCTCGGTTCTTCTCATCACTGTCTGACGTCATCACACAAAAAGTGTTACTACGGGTCTCAAACGGTAGTGATAAACATGTAACATCTTCATTGCCGTGCTCGATGGCCGAGTCTGTACTACAAGACCTGTGGGTACGAGCAGTAACAGCTGAAGAAACACAACTGGGAGAAGAATAAACTTGAATACATTGTCCTATGGATTCTGAAGTTCCCTTTTCATCCAGTGGATAGCTACTACTTCTCAGAGAATCGGGAGACATCTCACTGTCGAAACTAGCATGACCACTGTCAACACTACATCTCTGAAGGTAAAGTTTATTTATTTCGAACGACCTGCGAAACATTTTGGTTACATCTTCAAAATCTGCACCTCTATTCATTTCAATAGTATTATTCTGTGTTTCAAACGTTTTTGACAAAAAGCAATCATTACCTTCCCTGTCTGAGTCACCCATTTCTACAACTGACTTGCAGGTTATTTCATTTGTTTTCTCGGATTTTGGTATCTTCAACTGCTTTTCGAGTCTATAGTTTCTGGGTAAACACTCGATCGAAGAGGATCGCCCCCACGGAGAAAAACGAAGAGACATTTGGTAGCTATCACACTTTTCTTTCAATTCCTCGATTCCACGTTTTCTTCCAAAGACAAACGATTATCTGAACAAATTAATAAGTTGAAATTAGGCACGTCACATTAAAACCACTGTTTACAAAGTTATCCTACAAGAAATTACCCTAACAATTTAGAACATTAGCCCTGATGAATGTTCTGTCTATAAATACAAAGAAATTATTAACCCCCGGATTTCAGCGTTATAACCCTTAAACTCGCCGTTGAACCAGATTTTACCGCTCAGTAGCTGTGTCATCTTATCTCTTGCCAAGGTAAGATATTAAGATGCAAAAATTAAACAGTTGAATACATCTGTATTATCTTTTTAAGGAAACATTGAAATATAGTTAGAGATAATATAACATATTTTCACATTCAAAAATCAGAAAGTGTAAATTTTCATTCTTAAGATTGAGTTGTAAAGGAGAATAAGAGGGAAACCTTAATAGCCGCGGCACTTGACATTCTTTTAGGCAGGATTAGATTAAATTAATGTATGAAACTGTAATTAGATCTCAAATCGGTGAAGAGATGACGGAGCTATGAGCTAAAAGTTTGTACTTGAAAAAACAAACAAAAACGCAGAGCCATTCTATGAACCGCTCAGACACGGCTAAAAATATGTTATCTTTAAGAAATATATGAATAGCTGCATGATATAATCACGCTTCTTTCATTCCATATAAACATCCACTACAGTTGATATATTAAAAGTAATATGAACATTGTCTGGTATTTGGTATTTTCAACCTAAATGGAACCCTTGTAACATATTGGTTAAATGGTCCGGTCAGATATCCCAAGCTTCATGCAGAGCCGTCCATAATTTAGAACTGTGACCCGATAAAGGACAAGTAGGTAACACGACTCGCCACTTACATAGCTACTCTTAGCCATCGGTAAGTTGGATTGCCACATTTTTTAATTCCGTCACAGCTGAGAGTGAGAAACGTATTTATTTGCATATTGTCGGCTTGAGCTCTAGACCTTCCGATCGGTAGTCCAGCATGCTAAGAATCAGATTTACCAATGCTCAGTCATATTTCCTTTCCGATCATTTATGCACCTGATTTTTTTGGACACTACCCTTATTTCACACTGTATATTTTTCCGCCTACCCAACAAAGGCCAAGATCATCAGTAGGACTTTTGACTGCTTACATTACAATTCAAAGAAGCGTAGTATTCAAATCACGACGCTGTCCAAATCTTACATGATTATTATTTTTTATATTATAATTCCTTTAGTCTGAATTAAATGTGAACTGATATCAAGTGATGGCAGTCAATCATATATAGCGATACAATGATTATTAATAAAGTAATTTCAATAAGCCACTCACTTAAAATATGTTAAAACAAATACACAAACGTTTCAATTTCAGCTAAGAAACGAAAAACACCGACTTATTTTTATATTAGCGGTGGGGTCTACTTATATTCTTTTGAGTAATTTTATATTTTTAACAGTTACAACATAAACAGGGGGCCCCAATATGCAGTACTTAATTAGCGCGGTTAATATTGTATTGATGGTATTTTGTGCGACTTGTATAGTATTAGGGGCAGTATAAACAATAAAATCATGGGCCTTTACGCAATTTGACGCAAACATAGTTTAGATAAAATGTGTTTAACAAATACTTTGTGTCCATACAGACACTCAAACGTAATTCCAGGGTTAAATTGGATTACTGTAAGCACAATCCTTTCTGTTAAAAGTACCAGCGTCTACATCCTTACTGTGTTATAATATCTTATTCATGCAGCTGTGTTCTTACTTTCTCATCATTCTTTATAATTTCACACTAATATTATAACTGTTTTCAACTGCAAGAAAAACGTGTACGAGTTTTGAATCGTGCGTAACAACTAAGAAGTTGTGTTTAATGTCAGAATAAAAATGACATTTCGGTATTGGGTGTGACATTACATTCAGTTTTACTGTGATGTAATGCCACATAAAACACCAATCAGTAGATCAAGCTCCGCTAGCATAAGGCGTTTAATATTACTAAAAAAAATATATCACCTTCAAAATTTCCAATGGTTTTTTCAAATTTGACTTGTTTATCGTTAGTTTTGTATAAATCGAAACAATTTATGTCAACTACGGTAAATTTTAAGACACTTGGTATTTGATACCTGAACAACACCTTATGCGATACATGGGCATAACTGTCAGATCAGAGACCCCTAGGTTCATCCATAATTAAACTGCTAACCAGGGGGGAGGAGGGCAGCCGGTTAGAAGTATCACCGTCTTATGGCTGCTCTTAACCGAATATGTGGCTGACTTGTCACTTTAAAATTTGCCCACTACTTTTAGCTACTTATTACGAGTTCGAACCTAGAACTTTTTGATCCCTAACCACTAGTTACGCCTAGTTCCGATTACTTTAGGCTATATTATCCTTCTAACTTTAAATATGGTCCAAAAATTGTCAATGAAATTATTTTATCTTTGGCCATAATTTCCAACATAGTTTCAAACCGTAACAATAAAAGAGTTGTGTAACTTTAAACATAATTATCTGTTTTACACTGCTAATTAATGTATTCTTAATCGAGAGGCCCAGAAACCTCATGCAATTGATCAGGTTCAATTACTTAATCACCTGGAGGCTGCAATAATGATTTCGTCACAATTACAAACCCAGCAGAATGTCTTGTATCACGCGATTTGTTATCTCAATACAACGGAAAGTGATTACATAATCAACTTCATAGCTCACAGAAACACACAGAGGGAGGAAAGGATTTAGAAAAGTATTTAAAATCTTTTGAAAAATGTTCATACTTTAAAAAAATATATTAATCGAAATGACAATTATGGTACAGTACACATTTAGACTTTCATGATGATTTAAAACTATATTTTAATCAAACAAACAAAAATGTAAGGCTCATAATTTTTTTAAAGTACTAAAGTTCACAGTCAATATAATTATGCATGAAAATGAACAACTGGCGAGTATATCGAGCTAACTTCCCACGACGTGCCATAGCTGGGAACTGGTTCTTTCTGAGAAAGAGATGTTATGTGTGGGTTTTGGACATCAACGCTTTACAACACCTACAAGTGTTTATTACTTTTTTCAACAATTTAATGTTCTGGGCTACTGCTGTTTAGTGAAGAAAAAACTATGGGTGTTTCTTAATGATTCGAACGTGGAACTCGTCAAACTCTCTCTCTCTCTCTCTCTA
>NW_013665994.1:66559-81879 GCF_000517525.1 Limulus polyphemus | reverse complement strand
CTAATGACATCATACTTGGACAAACGACGCTAGTTACACCTAAAGTGGAACCTTTAAGGAAGTGACGTCAGTTTTTTGTTTTGTTTTTTTGACAAAACTTATGCGTGGTTTGTAGAAAGTTGTGTTTATAATTTTGAAAAGTGGCTCTAAATCAAAGCGTTACATAAAATTCTTAACAGTAAATACTGACTTGATGTTTTCCACCCTAAACAAAACAAAACACTGCATATAACAGCGTTTTAACAGAAGAATTCATGTTGGAGAATAAACTACACTGGTTTCATAAACTTATATGCAGGATGATAACTAAACCATACGTATTTTATTACTTGTACTTTTAATACTTATCCTTACACCATGCTATATAAATAAACATTACAAATAATCTATGATGATAAACTCTAGCGACGCTTCGATTTAAATACAGTGAAGTAATGTTCCAGTTAGTTTTGAGAGTAACTGTCCTGTCATTTTCTACTCAACTCATATGATCGCTGGAGGTATGTCATTACCAATCATGTGATTTCTGGAAGTATGTCACTTGCTTGTTTTGAATTTTCGCGCAAAGCTACACGAGGGCTATCTGCGCTGGCGTCCATAATTTAGCAGTGTAAGACTAGAGGGAAGGCAGCTAGTTATCATCACCCACCGCCAACTTTTGTGCTACTCTTTTACTAACGAATAGTTGGATTGACCATCACATTATAATGCCCCCATGGCTGCAAAGGCGAGCATGTTTGGTGGGATGGGGATTCGAACCCACGACCCTCAGATTGCGAGTCGAGCGCCCTAACCACCTGGCCAAGCCGGGCCAGTATGTCACTACCCAAACCATATTATTACTCAAGGTATGTTGCTGCCCAAATCACGTGATTGCTGGAAGTATGTCACTACCCAAATCATGTGATTGTTGGAAGTATGTCGCTGTCCAAATCATATAATTATTGGGGGGTATGTCAACGTGTAGTTTGGCATTTTCTACCCAACTCATATGGAGATCTGTCACGCTACTCAAATCATATGTTCACTGGAGGTATGTCACACTACCCAAATCATATTATCAGCGGAGATATGTCACTACCCAAATCATATGATTGTTGAATGTATATCATTACCCAAGTCATATGATTGTAGAAGGTATATCATTATCCAAATCATATGATCACTGGAGATATGTTACTATCCAAATCATATGATTGCTGAAGGTATATCATTACCCAAATCATGTGATTGCTGAAGGTATGTCATTGTCGAGTTTGAAATATCAACAGAGATTTGTGAAGACCTATTTGACTAAAGAATTAAACAACACCATACGTTATAAAAATAAATGACATTTTTAATAGTGTATGAACACATAAATTGAACAGCAACTCCAATTAATGAAAAACAAAATCTTCCCACACATATAGCTGTATATAATTGGAAAGTATTATCATCTAAAATTTGAGACTGGTAAAAAGCATTAACTACATGAACATTTTTTTTCTCAAAATTCCCCCTACAGCTACAAAATTTCGTATAGCTTATACTACAGCTTCTAGAGTTGAAAAAAGGAGAAAAAAAACTCTTGCACTTAGTAACTTTGTCATTATCCTTTATGATATTTTTAATAAGACAATTATTTTGAACTAGAAGGATGCACCAACATTTAATTATGTATGCATGTAAGGTATATGTTATCCCTCAAAATGATCCAACCCAAAAAATGTATCAACTAAATATGTATTATTCTCACAAATGATCATTAATCAAGAACATTCTAACAAGATATTACATAAAGACGATGTTGAAGTTTACATTTTGGATTTTAAAAGCTGTTCCCCCAACCCCTCCCTACATGTGTTTGAGAATTTACATATCCAAGACAGGGGCAGCAACAATATCAGATATATTCCTTCAAATTAACTCTCAACTACATCTTTTATTCCCTGATTATAAGTTTTCTGGGATACTTGGGTAAATTGGTGGCACATATTAAACAACATACTCCCAGAATTATTACACTTATCTTACAGTCTTTAAAAATTGAGTAAAAGTGAGCACCAAGCATACATGGTAAAAAGACAACTTTGTTCCTTACCTATATTATGTAACAGCTATATATTGTTCTTTCATGGTACAGATGCTCAACAACATCAATAAACTGTTCTATATTGATGTAGGATGCTATATTTAGTATTAATGTATGTCACACTAAATTCTATTACTTCAGAATGGAGTTTCTACACAGTCTAATGTAAACATAAAACCACAAGAAAGAAAGTTGCATGCAGTACTGCTTTCCAATAAGTAAACTTAAGTCTATAAAATAAAACTCAATAGATGAAAAAAAGAAAAGATATATTACAAAAAAATTTAATGTCACTGGTTAGTGTAATAAAATACCAAACATGCTTTCTGTACTTATAACCTAAATGAAAGTATTATATCAATATGAAATAATACATTTACACCAAGTTGAAACCTTTATGCCACTGCAGTCAAGTTAAACAACAAATTCATCACACAGTTGTAATAACAAATATGTTATATTCTTGCATTTTGGGAAATTATTCTTTGTGTTACTTGGCCAGCTCCCATATTTCAACTCATTTAGCAAGTTAATGGATGGGAAAGTGAAAACAGTATATTATAAACTTACATGTGGCTTAACTCAAATGGGCTATTTCTTGTTTGTAACATACCGAATAAAGCAAAAATGCATTATTTCTTGTTCAGAAAAATTTAAGTTTTTTTTATCTAAGTCTACTATCTTTAGTTTTTTAAATATTAACAGTTTGGGACATATTGTCTGAGATACTATGAACCTGTACAAGTAATACAGTGTTAGATCTTGTCACATTTTTCATGTTAAAGTCTTTCTACCCTATACTACTACTAATCCTCCATACAATATATTTCTCATACTCCATAACTATCTGTTAACTTGGATGGCTTGAAAAAAAATCAACTTCCAGAAAGAACAACTATCACAATATAGCACTGTTCAGAGAAGAAAACAGCCTCTCACGATTAGAAACTGAGGCTGTACAAACAGATGAAAAGCTAAAACAGAAGTGTAAGATGAGCTTAATCAATATGAGCTTTCAGTGGATACATTTTTTAAAAACGAATGTGAAGCAGAATACTAATTGCAATAAGATGTATTAAAGATTTCTCTAAATAATAAATAATTTTATTTCTATGTGCTAGACCAAATGAATTGATTTTTAATTACTTACCCTTATGTTAGTAAAATGAACTGGAGAAAGCCATGGTTTTTAATAATAAAGAATCTAGTGGTCCATAATTTTTGACTAAATATGTGTTAGCAATTCACGTGTACATGTACAGTTACCACTTCTTTTTCTCACTAAAGGCCAACAAGGGCTTTAGAATCTGGAAAGCAGCCTTCAGTACAACTAATAACTATTTTTTTCGTAAAACAATATCTAACCACATGCATAAAATGATATAGACATGGATACAAATATGCATATAAAAAAACACAAAATATAAATGCATCGAAATCACTTTCTCTTCTATAGAATTACTTAGAAACCTTCCCTTCTTAAGACTTGCCACTGTACATGGTATAAAAACTATAATTCACTGCTATTTCAAAACTTTATTAAGCAATTACTAACAATAAAATGAAGATCTGTTTATGTATAACTTGTAATTAAAAATAAACTTGTTAATTTAGAAGTATTATCAAATATTATTTTCTGTATACAACAACTGCAAGGTTCTATTTAAATTGTTATTCAAATATTAAATTAAATGGATGTAAATAATATCAACAAAAACAATATTTCTTTTATTTAAGTAGTAACAGAATTACCTGTTTCAGGTTAATTTTAACAAATTGCACAAACATATTTTGCACTCAAACTGCAATTATACTATGTAATTTCTATAATCACATATTAATAAGCATGATTTATAAAAATTAAGTTGTGTAATTTTTTTGTTTCTGAAATAAATTCAAACTAACAACCAAAATACTTTTTGGTCAAGATATGTTTTAAAGAACAAAAGGTACTTCAGATTCTAAATCTAACTTTAATGCAATAACTTTATTCTTTTGGTAATTTAGAATTTTTGCTTTTTAAATTTTTATTATCACCATTAAAATTACAAAATTTTATCCAAACCAATTAAAGTTTTAAATAATTATTATCTACTAAAGTCTAAACCAATATGTAATCTTTAAAAAAAAACCTGCTATTCAATAAAAATTACTGGAACCTTTTGATTTTGCCCCATTACTATCACTCTCAGTATTATACATATAACCTATTTCCAAACGTTAGAGCAAAATGAACACCAAAAAAACTTCAAAATAAATAAAATATTTGGGGCGGCATGTTACGATTGCGCTAACCTGCTCTACTATTAGTACTAGAGTCATACTTGTGGGCTATAAGCTTGCTGTGTGGTCCACAAAGTTCAAGATATACTTACTGATTTTTGCTTTACGTTCTACTCGTTCCAGTCGAATGCTGTAATGGTATAGCCTACTGGCCCACTGCTTAAACTTGCACTTCTACTTTAGTAGTTCAGGTCATCATTATCATATCACTGAATTTCATTCGTGTACAATACAATAGTTAGGATTCTATTAAAGCAGAGGCATGTCATCTGTCAATCTGAATTTGCGTCGTAACAAAATATCTTATCTAAGCTACTATAAACACAAAACTGATCCAGCCCCTTCGTTATCACGCTTCCCAAACGTCTAGGTTTGTCTGATCGTTATGGATGATGCTGACATCAACTGTAACACTAACACGACTATTTAACTTTAAACTGGATGTATTCCAATCGTTAGTAGTGCCATCTAGCTTCAATTTACTAAATTATTCATTACTAGCGGAAAACATTCTCTTTGTCTTAGACTTTTTTGATCAATCATCATCCTTTCGATTTTCTTTTTTTTTTCTTTTTGGGGAAGGGGGGCCTCATTTAAGATTCGTCATGATGAATATTCAAACGCTATAACTTACCTATACCGAATTTTATGAAAATAAAAATAACTTCTGAAGGCTCAGGTGGGAAGTTCTCGTTTCTTGTTCAGTCATGGGTAACTCTGAACGAGAACTATCAAAATTAGCAATTTCAATCTGTGTGAAAATTTTTTAAATGCTTGTTGATATGCTACATAATGGGCTATCTTCACTTTGTCTACCTGGGCCCCCTAGTGGCTCGGCAGTAAGTTTACAGGCTTACGACGCTAAAAATCGGTTTCGATACCCATGGTGGGCAAAGCACAGACAACTCATTGTGTAATTTTGTGCTTAATAACAACCAACTCTACCACGGTGAGTAAAACCTCTGATTTTAGTGTTATAAGTCCGTAAACTTACTGCTGACCCACCAGAGACATGTGAATATTAACGAATGTTTGTTGAGAGAGATTTTGTTTAATGCTCAACACACACTCGGACTATTATCAGAATTAATACGGGCTAACTGCTGTGTATTTTAAAAAACAATCAGCGTTAAAAATTGCAGACCATCAGACAAAACACTTGACTTATAAACTGTCGTGACTGCTGGTTTAAAATTATTCACCTTCTACTTATTTTGATAGAAATGGGATGCGAAAACATACAAATGAGATCAACAAAGTAAATCACATTGAAATACAATACTGAAGATTTTTAACCTTTTGATTTTGTGTGTAGTTAAAATCAAACCTACACAATGAGCTATCTGTGCTGTACCCACCACGGGCATCGAAACCCGGTTTTTAGCGTTATTAACCTTCAGACTTACCGCTAAGCCATTGGGGGCTTTTAATCTTTTGAAATATCTTCTTTTTTTCCCCACTTTGGCTACAATTATCTGAATCTTATAGTTCATGTTCAAAGTATTAAGTTTGGAAATTGTAGTTTGAACATGTTTCTTACTAGTACATCAAATGTAATTATCTTAACTTTCCAACCCTCTATATCTTAAATCATGGTATACCAAAGATGGATTGCCCAATAACGTTTAAAATTCTCACAGGTGGCGAAGATTTCTTAGATCGGAAAATTAAGGAATCACTTCTTATAGAAAAATATAAACCAACACTGAACAAATATAATGGATGGCCCCTTTTTAAATTTAACTAAATTTATTGTAAGTTTCGTTTGAAGTTAAGCACAAAGCTACACAATGGGCTATATGTGCTCTGCCCACCACAGGTATCGAAACCCGGTTTCTAGCGTTGTAAGTCCGCAGACATACCGCTGTAAATAATAACTTATTTACTTTATATAATTATATTAAACTTCCCCGTTTGGCTTTCATTTTTACTATGCAGATATTCTTTTTTTTATATAACAATTACGTTTATATTACATTGTTTACGTACATGACACAGGTTCTGTAATAATAGAATGTACGATATTCTCTTGTTAATGTTTAATTCTTAGAACACAACAGTCTTAATTTGAGTAATTGTGTTCTTTGCATAAATTGTATGCTCCTGATGAAAACGTTTCACAAATAAAACAACTTGTAAAACTATCTGGAGTTCACTGTCATTTTATTTATTTGTAATTATGTGCATTATGCTCCAGTCAGCATTACATAAATATAAAAAATCTAAATGATATTTGTGCTGATATTCGCAACCTTTGACATAACAAGTATACCATATTCTGCTCTTACATAATAATATATTATGTTTGCTAGCCCTAGTCTTATATTGTCTGGAGTTTGATGAGGATAAAGGAATTAATCAGCAGAAACCTGTACTCTTCCTCGATGTTTAATATAATAAAACTTTAAACTAAAGCCTTTCTTTTGCTTAAATACATATCAATTTATGATGTTTAACTGGGATATAAGTTTAATATATATTTTCACATAATCATAAAAAATTCCTGAAGTGTAATTTTTGAAATATTGAAGTTTTAAAGCAAGTATACAGATAACGCAATATTTTGAAAATGACAAATAAATAACATCTTTCTTCCGAATTATTAACTGTTATACATATTTGAATTGCTTTCTATTTTCCGCTAAAAAGGTGTTAAAAGCGAAAACTCTAAAATATAATACTTTCTTTATTATTTTAATCAATCTTCTTTGAATTTTAAAACTTGAGTACACAAATGTTTGAGTACGTTATAATAAAATGATCTGGGATTTTAACAAATCATTAAAGTTCTTGTCGCTACGTTCGGTCATGCTCTAACTGACGACCTGCGTTTTCACAATAACCTTGCGGAGTAGTTCCATTGGAAAAGGCGCCGTCGTAAGGCTGCCAAGTTCAAAGCTCACCGCTCCTCCCTGTTGGCTTTTCATAATCCACCTAGCATACGCGGACGACAGTATCTCAGTGCCCATTTCAAAAGTCTGTTTCCACAGACCAATATGTCTTGGTATGGGATAGTATAAATACCCGTTTCATTTGCCAGCTGCTTGAGGTTGAACGGAAAGTACGACTGGAAGCCTTATCTTGGTGAACCCATATCATGCTGGTCTCATTTCCAGATTGATATTCTTCTTAATTATGTTGCTTATTGTTGCCTGTAGCACGTGGACGTCTCTTGTCACTGAACTTTGTGTTCGTGGATTCTCACCTGTTACAAAACGCCGCACTTTGTTTTACACAGTGGGGGTACGACATGTTGCAGGTCTCTTTCTGGGTGGTCCTGGTACCCCAATTTGATTCACATACTTTGTTTGCCAATAACATTAAGTACAAAATATATTATCGTCTTTGAAGTTCTAATTCCCCGATCTGAACACAGTTGTATGATATATAAATATATTTCGTTGGAAAGGGCTGTTAAATACCTTCCCAAGAGCTCTCAATTTGATATCATCTGTATTTGTAACGTGACTTGTATATTCAAAAATGATTTGATATAAGGTACTCAACCCTTTACTTATAACATCAAAAGAACGTATATCGTACAGATATTGCATGTTTTCAATGAATCGTTGCATCTCATAGACGTTTCTTTGTAATTGTGTTACCACAAAAATATATTATACTTATACTTGATATTATAGTATTTGACCTAAAAAATTCATTTTGAGATATAAAAAAGTAGCTTGACAATATTTAGTAGGTCTTCCTCTAGACGTACCTGTATAACTACATCTTTTGGACATGGATGCTCCCATTTTTTGTTGAGATGATTAACTGGTATTTCCTTTCCTTTCATTTTTTTTTTTTTTTTTGATATACAATCTCCCAAAGTTGTAGTTAAGTACTTGATTTCTTTGTTCAACTGATGCAACAAACTTTCAGTTTGATTATCGTCAGGATTTTGGAATGGCCTTCTTATAATTTTCAAATCTCCAGCTCTTTACCTTTTCTTCATATATCTCTTATGGAGCAGGGCAGTATGTTTTGGATCACTATTTTGCTAAGTTTCAAAATCATGGTTAATTAAACGACGTCTATTGGATATTACCCGACGTCTTGGATTTTGCAATATTGTTCCTTCTTCATAATATTTGTACTGTCAAATTTGACGATATCTTCCACTTCGGCAGTAAATATATGTATATATATATATATAGCATACCTCCATCACCACCACTATATTCCATTGCTTCGCTTACATATTCTTGCTTAAACTTCTGATGGTCACGATACAACACATAAGCTCTCCTAGAGTTTTCAAATCCACAACACAAAGAAACAAAATCATCGCTCACCAAAGTAAAGCAAGTCGAGTGTACTGTTCTCTTTACAAAGAATTGTAGTCAGAATTCCGTTGGATAACCGAGTACGGAATTCAAACAAGTGTATCTTACGTGAATATTCCTCAAAGATGGAATACCGGAAGAAAGGTCAATAAACTAAGACTTGTTTAATTTAATTAAAGTATCTATCATCAGATACTTCTGAGACTTGTCAACGTTTTTTTTTCTTTTTGGGATACACTTGTGTTCTTCAAAATATCAATCACACCTGTTCTCCTAAAACTGGTAACTTTTGCATTCCACTAGGAATGACAGTATGTGTTTGATAAACACTGAGATTCATGCTTAATGCGGTACAACTGTTATCTGAGTATGTTTTGGGCATATAACACATTTTTCATGACTGTTGCCCATTGACGTAGTGTCCAGTTTTAAATTATTAGGACTTATACAACCTGGTTTACTTGAGGGCGCATAAGAAATGGAATGTGAATGATCTGTTTGTTTGTTTGTTAAGCACAAAGCTACACAATGGGCTATCTGTGCTCTGCCAGCTCTGAGTATCGAATCCAGTTTTTAGCCTTCACACTTAACCGCTGAGTCGTCGGGAGAGGTGGGGGGGGGGGGGGTGAGCACCTGACAGAATAGTTGTTTGAATAATTTAAATGGCCGGCCAATAATATATCATTTAGCTAAATTATAGCTCATGTGATGATTAGAATTCTTCGTTTATACTTTAAAATTTGCGCATAGTAGGTTTAAAGCCTTAAGAAAGCCTCACTGCAAATAGTATAATATTGTACAACAAGGAAATCCGATAAGGCTAGGATGAGGTAATTTTTAAATAATCTAAGTTATGTTAACAAAGTTGAAACAACTTTAAATTGATCAACTATAATCAGAGAAAATAAATTGCAATGAGTCTTCTAAACATAGAAAAGTTGATTTTTAAATTACATTAGTATACAATAACAACAATGAAAAATTTAATCATGAAGCTTTTCACAAAAAAAATATTATCTATTTCACTTTCGACAATGTCATAACACAATTTTAATATATTAAGATCTCCATAAATCATGTTCATGAAATAATAATTACGCACAGTTTATAACATAAAGAGCTTGAGAACATTAAAAAGAAGTTCTTAGAAAGAAACTACCGACTGATATGATAAATGGTATTATTACACATGATTACCTTTGTACTCAGCTACAAGTAAATGTTCTAAAGCAGCCTTTATTTGTTCGTGAAAACCAGTTAAACAAGACTGTTAACAAGTGTTATCTTTATATTAGCTTAAGATGTGTTTTAAATCCTTAATGTAGGTTAAAGCTTCTTTTTTCTCTGAAGTTTAAATACAGAATACTGTTTATGAAACAATCAAAGGCTATATATATATATAAAGCTATAGATTAATATATCCCAATTGTTCATCATTGTTTGTTGGATTTGTCATTAGATGGTACAAATATTTCGCAAGTGGACATGTTAGCATGAAAGCGACAACAAACTCAAGTATCATAGAACCCCAATTGTTCATCATTGTTTATTGGATAGTATAGACAGTATGGAACAAACTTTGAGTGAATATGACATAGATTATCATTCAAATTATTTTAAGATCTTTTTATTCGTTTGTTTGTTGTTAAACTCAAAGTTACACAATGGGTTATCTGCACTGTATCTGCCGTGGGTATTGAAACCATAATTTTAGCATTACAAGTCCTCAAGCTTTTCAAGATATTAAATAAGTCGAATGATGAACTCAGTAGCGGTATAAAATAGGCTCTGCTGATTAACGGGTAGAAGTCTCGGCCAAAGCATGCATATGTGATTCTGTTAATGGAATTAATAAGAAAAGTTGTTGTTGTTTGTTATTTTGACACCAATTACAAAACGTTGCAAATCGCTTCATTTATCACGCATATTAGGGAAGTTCTAAGTTTAAGTTACATATTAAATAAAAAGTAAAATAATATACCGCCAGAGACACTTTTAGCACAAAAAAGGAAACAATAGTTTGTTTGTTTGTTGTTAAGCACAAAGCTACATAATGAGCTATCTGAGCTCTTCCCAACAGGGGTATCAAAACCCTGTTTTTAATGTACCACTGAAGGTGGGGAGGCAGGAAATAATAGTAAAATAATACTTCAACAGAGACAATTTTAACACAAAAATATGAAACAATAGCAAAATATTCCACCAGAGACACTACTCACAAAAAACAAAAATGAAACTACAGTAAAATAACAAAACACCAGAGATATGTTCACAGTTTGATTTTGTTGTTGTTGAGCAGAAAGGTACATAATGAGCTATCCGTTCTTTGCAAACCACGGGTATCGAAACCGAATTTTAGCGTTTTAAGCCTCCAGACTTACCGCTGAGTCACTGGGGAGAGCATATATTCACAGAAAAAATAATGAGACAATAGTAAAATAATATAACACCTGAGACATATTATGAGAAAAAATTAATGAATTTTGTTAGATATTTAACACTCGCACTATATAAACTATCTTAATCATAACACTTGCATTTAACTTAAATTGGAACAGTCGTGTGTATCTAAGAGATTGGTTTGTTTTGAATTTTGCGCAAAGCTACACGAGGGCTATCTGCGTTAGTCGTCCCTAATTTAGCAGTGAAAGACTAGAGGGAAGGCAGCTAGTCATCACCACCAACTCTTGGGCTACACTTTTACCAACGAATAGTGGAATTGAACGTCACATTATAACGTCCCCACGGCTGAAAGAGTGAACATGTTTAGTGGGGCGGGGATTAGAACCCGCGACCCTCAGATTACGAGTCGAGCGCCCTAACCACGAGAAATGTTTCATTGTTTATTTGTATTTTATGCTCATTTTGTGCAGCCGGTTCTAGTTTTGATCTATTATTGACCAGAAGGTAGGCAAAGCCTTTCACACCTGCTCTTTAAACCCATTCTTTACTTTTCAGGCGGCAGCACTCCACCACCCCTAACATCCACGCTAGAGGTTTGACTGACACTCAACCACAACTTAAAGTACGGGGAATATTTTGTAGCAATTACAGAATTTTTAAATTAAACAGCCGTACAACGTGAATTAAAGGTAAATTCACGAGAGTACTAGTTACAAAGAATTAATAACTTAATTAATTAATTCTCATTTTATCAAATCGTAACCTTGACCATAAGTTAAATATTTATTAAGTAACCCCCCAATAAAATGGGTTTTGTTTAATCTATAGATGTTTTCGAAATTTATCCACACATAAATATGGTACAAAAGAAATATTAGCTACAAGAAAATAATCAATTCAGAAGCAGCGAACTCTACCGACAAAAATGTATAAATTTAGATCTACATTTGATTTCTAAATTTTCTGAAACTAGCTAATGATAATTTACATTAACACAATATAATAGTAATACATGTTAGAAACTTGAATAAATTGCAACGAAAATACTTAGCAATATTAGCAGTATACAACCGGTAAATTAATCACTTCTATAACTAATGTCACGGAGAAATCACTTTATTTAGTCCATCACGTTATGTTGATCTAGTGAGATTGCTATGCATGTGGTATTCTCAGATTCACTGATTTACCGTCGACTGCTTGAGTAGGAACCGCAGAATAATGGGAAGATCGTTAGAAAATGTATCGCTGAGCCGAAATCGGACTCTCTCTCTGACCTCTACTGAGTTTGGAGTAAAGCAAAAGATCAGAAACAAGTTGCACACAGTAGGAAAATATTTCTAATATTCAAACACAGAGTTAAAGACAAGTGTAGAGTATACTCGAAGTGATATTAAGAAAAGTTTTTAGTGAATTCTAAGTTAAGTTGTATAATAACGTGTATTATATTTTTCCAAGTTATGTAATGTGTTTACAGGCGGAGGAAACTTGGTATCATATACTAATAAGAACAATTGTATTCTTCACAAATCGCTACCACGTGACTTTTGGGGGCGTTTTTATTTTATTTTTTTAACTAAGTAATTTTTGCAACATTAGAATATATATATATTTAATTTTCAGCGTTATATTAATGAGGGCTTATAGGATAAAGGAAAGTATGTAAATTATTATATATATTTGGTTTATACATTATGATGTAGATATTTCAATTATCTTACAAATTTTTCACATTTACGTGCTAAACTTGTTTGTATACAAATAAAGATAAAGATGAGTATCCTATTTTACAAGGTATATTAACTATGGTTGAAGCCAATATAACACTGTTCAATATAAAATAAATATTTATTGAACTGTTCTTTTAATTCAGTTGTTTTAGAAAAATAATTATGTTTACATCGATATTTATTTCATTGTTCTATCTAAAGATGGCGCTACAATATCTATCATCCTTACGGCTCAGTAGCCAGTCTGAGAGCTTACAACGTTAAAAACCGAGTTTCGTTACACGCGGTGTGAAGAGCACAGATAGCTTATTGTGTAGCTTTGGGTTTACAAGAAACAAACAGTATGTTTCAGTATTTTTTACATACTATATACGCTATTGCCGGACTACCATTTGGGTGCTTTTTATTATTGAAATAAAAGTAATTCTGTATATCTTAGAAGGTAATCTTTCATTTACGAAGGTTGATGATGTAATACATAAACGTCGCGAATTTCTCCGATAGAGGGATTTATAGTATTTGATTTAACTTGAATTTATCAAACTATACAGGTTATGCACGTGACGTCATGTACTGGGCCGGCTTTGTTTATTCCGCCATATTGGACATAAGGAACAAATTAGTGAAATAACGATTAACCTAGCAGTTTAATGCTTAGAACTGAATCCTGTAACAATGCTAATCGGTTGTGTTGCTATTGGTTGTACAAAGTATAGATCTGACCTTTGGTCATCCTTGCTGCTGTCTCCATGTAGAATATTGTGGCTGCTCGTGGGAACAACAGTTTCCTAGTCTCACTATACACGTGCAACGTACAGTCAAAACCCGGCCCTCTAGTAGAGTTGCAACACAAACACTCAAAGGGCTATCGGACAGTCGTTGTGAATGAAATGCCTACAAACATATTCTTGTTGTATTAAAAGTATTTAATTTCAGACAATGAAAATATCATGAATATTAATAGATGTACCAGGACCACAAATGCTTCAAGCTATGGGCTTGAACAGGGAAAGTTTTTGACACAGACCCGGCCAAGGCGACCTTATATAATATTCCATCCCAGCCCATAACTATGATTATATATATATATAGGCTAGTATCTGAAATATAGCATTAACACATAAACTCTTTTTTTAATGTGTGAACTACTGGTAACCTTATTAATCCTAATATTTTTACCATTTTATTGTCAAATAGGATACGTTTTGTTTGTTTGTTTGTAATTAAGCACAAAGCTACACAATGAGCTATCTGTGCACTGCCCACCACGGGTATCGAAACCCGCTTTCTAGCTTTATACGTCCGCGGACATACCGCTGTGCCACTGGGGGGCAACAGGTTAAGTACTTCACAAATATGAAAATATAGCTGTTTTGCTGTAAATTGTCACTGTCGAGTCATTTTAACACATTAAGTCGCTATTAATTACATATATATATATATATATCCACATACACATTAACAAATTATATTATATCAAAAACCATAAGTATATTTAGGAGCCTGTAGCTGATTCTTTGCAGTGCTTGTTTCACGAAAAATTTGAATATTTGGTTAGAATCATGCAATAAAATCTTTACTTGTATAGGGCCTGTAAAATGCAAATATAGATGTAACGTAACGTTAGAATCCATGCGTTGTGTCGTTAAACAATTAAATATAGATGCTAGGCCTAATACTAATATATCAAGTAAACGTTAGCAAACAACCTCACAAATAAGTCGATTTCCTTTTAATTTAGAACTATATCAATCATTAGCACACATGAAATACTGCTAAGCAAATAAAGGTGATCAATTAGAACTCATCTAAGTCCAGCTCACTATTTAGCAGTTTTTGTACAACTACCAGTTGTTTACCTTCGAGTAGATTGTGAAAACTGACGAGTCGTACACTTTCCACGGTCCAACACTGTGCACCCAGCCTGTCACAAAGTATTTATTGACATCTAAACTTTGTATGCCTTCAATATGAGACACTAAAAATAGGTAACTGAAAATATCTGGGTATTCCATGTCAGCAATGTTCATAACTGTGTCTCTGTTTGTCAACATGACTAACGAAGCGGCATCTAAACTTGTTGTCAATGCCGGGGGAATAGAATAGAGTCCGTCATAGCCATTCCAAATTGCTGACATTTTACCTTGTATCGGTGTTTAGACGGTTAATCTAAATCCTTAGTGAAAGCGACAAACGCAAAGTTTTCCTGTACACAATGTAATATTACAGTCGAGAAAGTTGTCGTGTTTATGTCCAAAATGGCAGATAGCAAAACTAGTTCTGCTTTCAGTCACGTGCCTGCATAACCTCTATGTTTTTAACATTTACTTAGCTGAAAATCATGTGAGATGCATATTGAAAACGTGTTGTTTGTCTTTAATCAGACGTCACTTATTTATATTCCTATCTCTGGTGTTACAATAACATATAAGATATTAAACCCAGTATTACAAAGTACAACATTAAGTTCTCTGAATATTTTTGTAATGATCTAATATTTTGTTTTCCTATGTTAGCAAATACTTCTGTATATATTGTTGCGTC
>NW_013665994.1:22424-65593 GCF_000517525.1 Limulus polyphemus | reverse complement strand
AGACGTAACAATATATATATATATATATATAGTTGTTGTTGTTGTCCCCGATAAAACAGCAGTAAGTTTACACACTTACAACTCTAAAATCTGGGATTCGATTCCCCGCGTGAACGCAGCAGATGGCCCAATGTAACTTTGCTCTAAAACAAATAAACCTATTTATTTATATTATTATTCTTTCAGTAACTAGTTTTCCCAGCAGAGTCACTCACACAAAACGTTTTGTTACTATGCAACAGATGGCAGCATCAGTACATCTCTAAAAGAAAATCATCGTAAAGTTTGTTCATTATATAAATACTAGCCGCTACCAGCAAAATATATGCAGTGGTTTTCTCGCCCTTCACTTGAATTTTCCTTATTCTATCATTTTCACGCACCCCATTTAAGCTAAGCTTTCTTGCTAGCATTATGTGTTGTGTGGATAAATCCTGTTCTATCTGAAAAACTTTTACGGGGGCAGACAAACAATCTCATGTAGACGTAACTTTATTTAATAAAACTACACGTTAAGTGAACAATAAAGTAAAGTAATGATATTTATAACAGTGTAGAGAGTATGAAACAGTTATGAGTGTTCAGAGCATGACATGGGTTTTACGAGTTGAAACAAAGAAACTGGCAAAACATGAAGAATAAAACCGCAGTAAAGAAAAAAGTAGCTAAAAGGTGTTCATAGCAGTCTATAAAACGAACCGAAGCTAAATTATTGCAAAGTAAAGTAAATGTAAAGTTGTGATGAAGGCAAACTTAGCTGATTATACAGAAACGTCTGAATGTGTGATCACAAAGTGATAATCATATGGTTTCGAACGAACTGCGCATACGTATTTAGACCTAAATAAGTCAAGAAGGCCCATAGGAATTGTATTTAGTGTAATGTTCATTTTTTTAGGAAATTACATGTAGTCTAAGTGTTGTTTGTGTGGAATACTTTGTAAATAAAAAAGTAACGTTGAAATCGAAGCCAGACGTCACGTGATTACAACGACATTGTGTCATTGTGTACCATACCCGTTGCATTTAAAGGTTTAAATAAGCAAAAACAGGCTAGATGGTTCTGAATTGAAAAACCAATATGCAATCGGGACTAATCTAACGGTATGATCGAGAAATTTGCGAGAAAAGTTCCGGACAGACAAATGCAAGCGTATTATTTATATTGATACATTAGTTTTATAATATATTACTAGCTACTGAAGTTTTCGTCTATGATATGTATGTATATATAAGAAACAAGTCCAGTGTCATTAACAAAGAATTATGGATCACCCCACTTTTCCTAACGTTTTGAATAAATCTGACATTTGAAAGTTATCTTAAGGACCTTCAACATCACACTAGTTAATGACGAAAGCAATAGAGTAATTTAAGATTAAAACATACCAGTGCTAGTAGATAAAACCAACAAAATGCTGAGACTGAAAGATAAATTTTCGAGTAATACAATAAAGTATCACCAACTCAGTACAATACTGAAATATTTGAATGTAGGTTGCTCAATGAAAACAACGGTGAAGAACTCTCAAGTAAAACTGAAACTAGTTGTTAAGTATTAAGTTAGCAAAATTTTTAATTCTCTTAATTCTACAGACAAGCTTTTCAGTACGAATAGCAAAGAGGCGCTACTGTTCAGTGTGACCACCTTATTGTCATAGAAATGATTACTTTCAAGGACTAGATTTCCCTGATATTCATAGACTTGGATAGAAAATCCTCAACGAACTTGCTCACCGTGCTCTGCTAATAATGTATTAGGACATGCTTTCCCATATAAGCATTGCAGATCATGAATGGCCATGTTCTCATAAACCTCACGCTTTTGGTCTTGTGGACAGCTCGATTCTGCATATAAACTTCACACTGTTGGTCGTGTAGATTGTGAAAGGGATCGAACCTGTAGTGCAATTCAGTAACACTAACAGCAGACGTTTTACACTAGACAATCCAGGCTCATTTATCGTTATCCCACTTATCCCTGAGATCAGCCATTTCGAAAACTTAATAACTATCATGTACAGTCGTGCTCAGGATGTCCAAATGGTTTGTCACCATTGTGAACGTGTCCGATGGGAACATGTTCCACAATCTGGAAGTGTAAATTATCAACACCTGACTGTACTCATTTTCGCATGATAGAGTGGTGGTATTTCCATAGTACTTGCCTTTTATACCCTTTTCCTCACTGTTTTCATGATTATATCAAATACTGTACCTCAAAGGAGTCACAAACTCCCAGCTCATACCAACTTGTATAAACCTTCGTACCAATCATCTACTTGAGTATGGCCCAAACTCTAGTCACATTGTTTTGACAAGGACATTAACTAACTGCAGAATACGTGTACGAAAAACTGTGAAAAATGTTACTGAATATACATAAATAAGTATGTATTATTTTCTGGTTATCAAAGGATAAAAATCTGGCATATATAAACTATTACGGATTTATCAGAACTTCTCAAAATGTCGCGTTATCTAGGTAAAGAGATAAGTTTCATTATTTTAAAAGGGAAACCAAAGTTTCCAGCATCTCTATTTCTACCAAACATCAGTAACACGCCAAACAACATGAAAATATAATTAAAGTGTACAGTGCTTACTAGTCATATAAAAAGTTAAACGCCATGAAAATGTAGTTAAATTGTACTGGTCTTATACAAAGTCAGACACACTTGCTCTAGTCCTGACCATCTAATGTGACTGTCTAATGAGAAGACATGGTGTAATTCGCAATTGGCACATGTTATTCACGTACAACGTATATGTGAACGTAGACAATGTGTACTAAAAGTTTAAAAAATTATTTGAACACACCTGAATAAGAATATATTAATTTTCCATGCTATGAAAGGGTTACAATTATAACAATTGGTTATTATAACAATAGTCTGTAAAAAAATAAGATTATAATAGAAGTATAGTTTGTACTTTTTGATCAAAAATGTTAATGCTATTATACAAAAGATGATACAAAAGCATTACTGTCATTCGTTATACTAAATTCAAATCTACTCCTATGAAATAAAACCATGAAAAGACATGTAGTCTTAATCGTTTCCCGCAGATGTAGATTTTTTTGTGTGTGCTGTTGTTTCAGCTTATATAGTATTTGAAACGTAACATTCACCTCTGCATTCTGTTGACTTTTGGTATTTTACTGACAATACACATTGACGGTACAAGGGAAACAGGTAAATATGTTTGCAGTTATTGATGAATATTTTTAAAAGTATTTATTAATGGTGTAAAATACATAAGAATGTATTTTTTAATGAGAATCTTAATGAGACACCTTACAAGTTTGGTGACAATAAGACATATATATATATATATATCTTACCAGTTGCACATTGTCTGTCTGTTCACCTGAACAACACCTTATGGACATAAAAGACTAAGTGGCTAGGTGAAAGACCATTTACAGTTCAGGCGTATCCATCTTTAATTTAAACTGTGGCTAGAGATAGTATAAGTACTTGGAAGCACCCGCCGCACTTAACCGAATAATGGAATTGATTGCCATTACTATAACATATTTACCATTGAAAGTGTGAAAGTTCGATACGCTAACCATAGGAGCACGCTTGGACCCACTACTGAAGTAATACTTATGGGTTAACAGTGAAGGTAACTTATTTCCGAAAAAAAAAATGTGACTTGTAACTAGTTGTAAGAAAATGTCTTTAGAATATGTCCACAATTTTTGTAGCATTTTAAAGTTAAGATATAATGACTCATTTTAACTTTCCCCACCAGCTGTTCGGCGGTAAGTCAGATGGCTTGTACCAGTTGTAGGCACAACACAGATAATCCCTTGTATGTTTTTGTATTTAATAAGAAACTAAGAAATAAAAAAACTTATGTAACGCAGCTATTGCCTATTGTTGTTTCTTATCCTGGTTTTTCTGGTTAAAATATTTTTTACACAAACACATCCAGTAGACTAACGTCATTTATTTGAACAATGTTGAAATGATTATTATCTTTAATTCGTTGACAGCTATGGTTATGTAATTTTACACAAACACATCCAGTAGACTAACGTCATTTATTTGAACAATGTTGAAATGATTATTATCTTTAATTCGTTGACAGCTATGGTTATGTAATTTTACACAAACACATTCAGTAGACTAACGTCATTTATTTGAACAATGTTGAAATGATTATTATCTTTAATTCGTTGACAGCTATGGTTATGTAATCGAATAATACCTTAAGAGGTGTGAATATAGATGAGTAAGCTTCCGCTTCCCCCTTAAGAGGTGTGCATATAGATGAGTAAGCTTCCGCTTCCCCCTTAAGAGGTGTGAATATAGATGAGTAAGCTTCCGCTTCCTACTCCAACTTTGTAATTCACATGAACGTGTGAAGGATGTTAACGTATTACACGTTTACATCACCAAATGTAGAATGCACACCCAGCTGAAAATTAAGTAGGAGCGACGAACATTTTCCTTTTTCAACATCCAAATTTGTTATAATGCCACGACTTGATTCGAATTTAGACAAATTTACGTGGGGGGAAAACAACATTAACGAAAAATAATTTAATAAATAAAACTATAGCGATGTGTAAACCACGTTTCATTAGAAATAACTATTTAAACAAATGCTACCAAAATTAAGTTAAAAATTAGAACACACACACAAAAAATAATTAAAAGATCAGTCACACAACAAAGGTAACTAGAGGGACACTCAGTAGAGCGCATACCTCCGCTACGCAGCGTTGATCGAATTCATTTTAGGCAGAATATTGAGGAATAATATTCTACATACGTCCAACAAGTTTCCAAAAATTCCAATCATTTGTGACTGAGTTATAGAGCAAAAATTCTGTGAAAAATCGGTTCCCATGTTAACAGAGAGAGATTTTTTTTTTTTCGAGACATTACTGTGACCTTGACTTTCCAAAACTTATCACTTTTAAGTTGGGTCATAGTCCAAATGTATACCAGCTTTCGTCGAAATACATTCAGCCGTTTTCGAGAAATATTGTTGATAAACACATACACACACAAACAGGGGTGAAAACATAACCTCCGTCACCTTCGGTGGCTGAGGCAATAATGGCAGCCTGTGCGTGATTTTCAATAATGTTCCTTACTCTTGAATCAAGTAGTGAAAAAGTATTACAAAGCGCACCAAAATTCTAGTCACTGTACAGCAACAAAGAGCATTATTTACTGAGAAATACCAATTCAAACAACAAGAGCGAACTCGGTGATTCAACGTTAATTTGTCCATTACGTTTATTCTCATTTGGTTTGTTTTGAATTTCGCGCAAAGCTACACAAGGACTATCTGCACTAGCCGTCCCTAATATAGCAGTAATGGAGTAGAAGGAAGGCAGCTAGTTGACAACCACTCACAGCCAACTCTTTTACCAACGAATAGTGGGATTGACCATCACGTTATAACGACCCACGGTTGAAAGATCGAGCATATTCGGTGATGGGGATTCGAACCCGCGGCCCTCAGATTGTGAATCGAATGCCTTAACCACCAGGCCAAACATTTTGAAACTTTACCTAGCATAAAACTGTGGAAATTGGTTTATAAGAAGTGTCATTAAATGAAACTATAAACTTTTATGAGCTTTCTCGCTTGCGTAAGGTTGGTAGAAAAGTAAACAAAACTAGAAGATTGCTCTCACTGTTTCTGACGATTAGATTATGTTCGATATTTACGATAGTGCATAGAGCACGTCACAAGTGTTTATATATTCACTAAGTTATACTCTATTATCTTTTTATTGTTACTTCCATTTAATTACAATTTTTGTTTTTTGTAATACGATTTAGGACTGATCTAAATCTTCTATGCTAGCCGCGAGATATTATTAGGATTATAGCCGAAAATAACGCAAACAGCGAGGGTACTCAAATGATGAAACAACGTATTGTAGTCATTGTAAGTAAGAACAGAACGTTAGTTTAGCTATATTCATTACTGGAATGAATTTTAATTCTGACCTATGTAGGTAGTTTGCTTTGATTAGATGTTCATTTATGTCTGAGTCCCAAAAGATTAACTAAGGATCCAGCAGTTGTTAAGAGTTTTCACTTTTATTAGGGTTCGAATCCCGTCACACCAAACATGCTCGCCCTTTCAGCCGTGGGGGCGTTATAATGTGACGGTCAATCCCACTATTCGTTGATAAAAGAGTAGCCCAAGAGTTGGCGGTGGGTGGTGATGACTAGCTGCCTTCCCTCTAGTATTACACCGCTAAATTAGGGACGGCTAGCGCAGATAGCCCTCGTGTAGCTTTGCGCGAAATGCAAAAACAAACAAACACTTTTATTAACTTTGAAGATTTGCTTTTTTTAATAGATTGAAAAACAAAATCATACTACATCAACTAATTTTCCTTTATTTTTCACATAAAACCAGAAACTAAAAATATAATCATTTATTTCGAAGCACAGGATTTTGCTACTTTTGCCAGAGATTAACCTCTTGAATAAACTTTCCTTCTTCTTCTTTTTTTTTTAATACACATTTATAACAATGTGGAGTTCACCTGTTTGGCCTTATTTAGTAAAGGGGCAGGTGACTAGTTTCAAGTAGTCAATACACCACATTACACAACACCTACTCGCCCAAGGGTCCTCAGAATTCAAGGTTGTTTTCCAAACAAAACAGGAATATATTCACCACGGTCACGTGCAAGGGCGCGACTTCGATTAGCAAGGACGTCATTTCGTTTCTTCTGTTGTATTTCAATGTAGTAATAGAAACATTAATGAAGGGAACTGATATGTTGCAAGTGAAAGTTATATATCATTCTAAGCACCCGTTGTAATCCTAGTTACAAACATTAATTAAGGGAACTGATATGTTGCAAGTGAAAGTTATATATCATTCTAAGCACCCGTTGTAATCCTAGTTACAAACATTAATTAAGGGAACTGATATGTTGCAAGTGAAAGTTATATATCATTCTAAGCACCCGTTGTAATCCTAGTTACAAACATTAATTAAGGGAACTGATATGTTGCAAGTGAAAGTTATATATCATTCTAAGCACCCGTTGTAATCCTAGTTACAAACATTAATTAAGGGAACTGATATGTTGCAAGTGAAAGTTATATATCATTCTAAGCACCCGTTGTAATCCTAGTTACTCTGAGAACAGATGGCATTTCTTACATCTTCTCAGATTTTTCGTGTAAAGTTACACATGCGCTTAGCCATCCCTAATTTTGTGCTGATAGATTAGATGTAAGGCAACTGATCAACAGCAATCACAGCCAACTATTAAGTTACTCTTGTCTGATTGAATGGCGGGATTTACCCGTCATTCTTATAGCGTACCCACTGAATGTAGAGAAAAAAGTCACAATTTTAAAATTTATGTTTAATAATTGTTAAATTCATTCCACTTGTTATCAATTTCGGTTATTAAGTTTCCAAAATAGTTAAGTTAGGAACTAATATTCAGGGCTGTAGATCAATTTGCACAATGACGCCCACGTGATGGATATTTCTTAATTAAATAGCACTTCAAACTTATTATGAATAAAACAAAAAGATCAAATTTCGTGAACTAATATCTCATTTCTGAGTTTGTTTTATAAAAAAGCTTTTGTGTTCTAAGATAGAAAATAATATGTTTTTGGCCCTTTAAAATAACAACAAAAGACCACTTTTACAACGGATGTAAGAAAAAAGTCACAATTTGAAAATTTGTGTTTATAATTTTTTAACTTCATAGAAGTTAAATTATTGAATTTTTCTACTCATTCATGTGATGAATGATCTCATATATACCTGAAAACTGCACTTGACTCTGCATTATATATAAATACATTTGTCAAGTTAACAGACTTTGTAAAGTGCTGTTTGATCAAAAAGTATGAATCTTAATGAAGAAATTGTTTGTTTGTAATTAAGCACAAAGCTACACAATGGGCTGTCTGTACTCTGTCTACCACGGGTATCGGAAGAAATGCTTAGATTAGATGATGAGTTAGTAAATTCAATATATAATGTACGAAATGTAAGAGTAACCATCCAGGATTATAATCCGAACTGATCTCATGTGAGATCAGGTTAAGCACAGCGTTCCTTAGGTCAGATGTAAAGCCAATTTCTTCAGGTAGTGGTAAACCAGGAGAGTAATCCTATTCATCATTTACATTTCCTTGTACAACAGTTATATAAGTTGTGTTATTAATTTGTGTATATCATGTATTTTTCATAAAATGTAATATATCATGCATCGTGCTATTATTACAATAAATAATTAACTTAAAAATGTTTTTTTTCTATTACTTTACATTGTATTTGGGTATTAAAAATATGTGACTTTTTTTCCGGCCACCTACCCCAAAGTGCAGAGTTTTTTGTTGTTTTTTTTTTTGCGATAACAAGACGCGAACCATGGACCCCCAGATCCACAGTCTGAGAACGCTAACCATGAGGCCACTCCCAGTTAAGTCCCCCCAGTGGAGTTCGATTTCCCCCTGGTGGACACAGCGGGTAGCCCAATGTGGCTTTGATTTGAAAACGAAATATACAGAAAACATCATATGCATAAGTTAAAAATGCTTTAGTTTACCTAATACGCGCAACATTTATTTATACTGCACAAACTTTGATGTATACTTAGCAAATATTTTAACATACTATTAGCTGCAGTGATTTTGTGAGAAATTACTGTCTTTAGCTGATCGTAACATAGACTATAATGTTGTATGTATTCTATTAAATGTCGTTCGTTACTTATATTCTTGAAATCCATATTTCAATATTTAATCGTTATAATCATTCAACTTAGCAGTAAAATCTGCAAAATATTCATAATCAATACCACTAGTATTAAACTGAAGTTTGGCTCTAAATGAACTAAGAAGGAATATAACAGACCAAGGAAAAACTATGCATCCAATACTAGAGCGTTGCTTGTTATAGGAAATATCCGAGGCTTAGGCTAAGAAACCAATCAGATTTGGCTACTGACAGTCCACAGAAAATTGGTTTTGAAAATATTTGTTTACGTGAATGCCTCTACTAATCGATTCGCAGTTGTTCAAAAACACCAAAAATTATTTCTAGTATCTTGCTACCAATTTTCTATCTGGGGCTCTGGACTTATAGGCCAGTGCTCAGAAACGTTCATGATTTAATAGTTTTCACAAATCATTTATAACCGAAGAAAAACTTGTACCTTATAAGATACAAAAACTATATTCCATATTTGCGGCTACATTTGCCATAAACTATGCAAATAATAATAGATAGGTTTTGTTTATAGTATCATACTACTTAGTATTCCTAGTATAATTTGTATGAGACTTAAAATGTATTTGTTATTTCAGAATATGTATTTTTGTTTTGTTTTGTTTGTTTTTGTTTTGTTTTGTTTTGGAATTTCGCGCAAAGCTACACGAGGGCTATCTGCTTTAGCCGTCCCTAATTTAACAGTGTAAGACTAGAGGGAAGGCAGCTAGTCATCACCACCCACCGCCAACTCTTGGGCTACTCTTTTACCAACGAATAGTGGGATTTATCGTCACATTATAACGCCCCCACGGCTGAAAGGGCGAGCATGTTTGGTGTGACAGGGATTCAAACCCGCGACCTTCTGATTGTGAGTCGAGCGCCCTAACCACCTGGCCATGCTGGGCCATTTCAGATTATATGTGGAGTTAATTATAACACCTTTTTTTTTTCTCTTTTCGTCTTTTCTTTCTTTTTCGTCAGTTTACAATTAAATGTTCTGTGGCATAAATCATATCTAATTCCGAAAATAATTACTAAATCTAGACAGTGGACGGCACAATTATAAAGTACGTTTAAACACAAGGAAAACAACAACCAAACTAATACTATTTTAACTCAACACCCGATTCACAAAAGAACAAACGCAAACGATGAATTCAGTCACCAGAATATATGACATGCAGCATTTTCCACATACTTTTACACTTACTGTATACGAAACCACTATTCATTGTGCATGTTAAAAGAGAAGGAGGAAACAAGTATATTGGCATAAAATAATCTTTATTTCTATGTTGGCAGTTGTTGGCAAGTTATAAAGTTGACATCATCACAGTTTACAGAAATACCTAGGAACTTTACAAATAAAACCTACAGTAGTATTCCAAAATAACTTTCTTGTAAATTAGTTATGCTATCACACTCTCATATAAACTATCGTTTTAAAACCTTAACCCAAAATATTAACAGATTTTTTTTTCACTGTCACAAAACTTTAACACCTTACCACTAACACTAACTACGAGCTCCAACTAGCAGTTGGAAATAAACAGAGCGACTATTTAGTATAACTAAACTAATTACTGATTTGTTTGTTCACGTTATTTATATATTACAATATCAACCTTTTATTGACATGATCAAAATATAAAATGAATAAATCAAAGACAAATACACCAGTAAAATGCTATGCGTATAAACTTTTGATCATGTGGAATTATATTTACTCAAAGAGTAGCTAAATTTGTTTTCGTTTTTCAAAAAAAAAGAGAGAGAGACACCTAATGACACTGAACTCTGTCTACATTAAGGTAACATTTCTGGTATGCTACATATTGTTGTCTATTTCTGTCATACGTCACTGATTTTTTTCAAAAAAGTGCTTAAAACAAATAGTAGATAAGTTGGGCTAAAGTTCAGTAAGCTAGGATATATTAATGTTTGATGCGCATTATTGGGACATTGGCTTGTTCTAGGTAGGCCCAAACTTCTTTGGGGTAGATGGAATAAGGATAATGAGCGTGCATCAAGTTTTCTTTCCTTAATTGTCGGTCTCGCCCACCAACATTTGACGTCTGAGAATTCGCCAGAAAGGGTTTCACTGTAGTAGTAGTGGGTTGTTTAGGAGTTGTCATAATAAACTGGAAGGTACTAGACGTGTTAGGTGGTTTAGAGGTGTTCAGTCCTACTGTTTGAGTATTTGGATTTTTTAACTTGAAAAATGGTCTATTATTCTCTGCTGTTGTAGTGGAAGCAGGATCTATTTTTTCAAGTCTTTCTGGCGGTTCACTCTCCGTGGGATTTCCGAATTTAGAACTCACGGTAGAAGGATTTTCAGTACTGTCTACATCTGTCATCAATTCATTAACAATATCATCTATACTTGTAGTCAAAATATCATTATTTCTCACACTCATAGATGAAACTTCATTTTTGTCTGTCCTAGTTCCTAAAACATCACTGTCCTTCGTATTTGTTTTAGAAACTTCGTTGATGTTCGTGTTTGTAGTTGTACTGCCACTATCGTTCCTATTTATATTGGAAAGTTGATCATTACCTGTCACGGGTTTCGTGGAAAATTCAGTATCATTTATATCCGTATTAATACCTTCATCGCTATTGAAAAAGCTCGTTGAATCTCCCTTTTTGATTGAACCTAAAACTGACCCTTTATTTTTCTCTCTACCGAAACGTTCGACAGAATCTAGTGTTTTTGATGATGGAAGGTTTCTACGATTAGAAAAAGGATAAGCTCTTTCAGGCAATGAAGATCTTGATTCTCTAATCTGACCTTCATTGGTAATGTCTGTAAGCTTTAAAATCGTTTTTGTTGAATCTTCTATTAGGTCGTTTGAAGTTGATGACCTAGTCTCGCCATTAATGCTCATTGTTGAAGGACCCCCACTGTGGATGTTCGATCGGGAAGTTAGTGGTTTAACAGAATTTGTAGTTTTGGTTGTTGTCGAAACACCATATCGTTTGCCGAACGAAGTTTGTGAATCTTCTGTGATTTGGGGGGCATAATTGGTATGATAATGTTCAGGTGAATATCTATTCTTCTTGGAAGCGTCTGAAAGCCTAGGCAAGCTATTGTGTGAAGAAACGGAATTCGTTATGATTTGAGATTCCTGTGGATAATCATTGTCTCCAGAAGGTCTCGAATTGTCCAAAGTGTTAGGAGGTTGGGCCTGCGACCAGCCGTCTGGATGTACGTCACCCCAAGCCTTATAGCCTAAAGGCCCAGCTTCATAATAGACAACACGGAGCTTTCCATATGGGTCTGTGTAACCATAACGACCTCGAACGACCCCGTTTTCGTCACGATACTCCTGACGAAAGGAGTGAGCTCCAAAGAGGCCTGTGTCGTAGCCGAAATTATATGTTCCTCTGTCTGTTTGGGAATGATATTGAATCGGATGGTGTACGTAGTCTACTGTTAATACAGCAGTAGCAGTAATCAAACCGACGAACGTAATAAACAAAAAATCCTGAAATACAAAAAAGAGGAGAAGTTATTCAACCATGAAGTGGCATTAGGCAAAACAAATTTTAATTTTTTACTCATTTTCATTTATCATATATTAAATAATATACGTCGAGTATCGTAAAAAAATAGGAAACCTTTTAAATAGTTTTTACTTTATTTTATGCTCTAAGCTAAAGTATACCAATTAACATTTTTTACTTTATTCTATGTTCTAAGCTAAAGTATACCAATTAACAGTTTTTACTTTATTCTATGTTCTAAGCTAAAGTATACCGATTAACTTTTTTTACTTTATTCTATGTTCTAAGCTAAAGTATACCGATTAACTTTTTTACTTTATTCTATGTTCTAAGCTAAAGTATACCGATTAACTTTTTTACTTTATTCTATGTTCTAAGCTAAAGTATACCGATTAACTTTTTTACTTTATTCTATGTTCTAAGCTAAAGTATACCGATTAACTTTTTTTACTTTATTCTATGTTCTAAGCTAAAGTATACCGATTAACTTTTTTACTTTATTCTATGTTCTAAGCTAAAGTATACCGATTAACTTTTTTTCGTTTGATCGTGGCTTGCACTACTTGAATTATTTGGTACTTTTAGAATGTATTGTTTCATTATACTCATTTGAAAATTCCATTTATATAATGCTATACTTTTTGGCATTTTTAAGAATACTCGTTTTATTGACGAGTCTTGGCCGTTCCGATTGCTGTATATTAATAATTTTAATACATGTGCACATGTTAAAGTAAGTCGTAGCCAACAGCCTTGGTAGAACTCAGTTAGATACTGTTTGGATGTTTTGAAATACGCATCTTTCATTACTTCGTTGCATTTTGGTTTCATTGCTACTTTTCTACTTAACGTCATTTATCTAGTATTAGCCCCCCCCCCTCAGTGGCACAGCGGTATATCCGCGGACTTATAACCCTAGAAAGCGAGTTTCGATATCAGTGGTGGGCAGAGCGCAGATAGCCCATTATGTAGCTTTGTGCTTAACTTCAAACAAACAAATTGACTACATTTTCAGGCGTAAAACAGGTGTGTATTTAGTGGACTTCCTCGTTAATGATTAATAAAGACATTTATTAATATTTCTGACTTGTTGCACAGTTGGAAGTGCTCATGCGTAACGGAAATAAAGATAGAGCAGTTGTTCATCAGACTCGTTAGCCTTGAAGAGCTGTGCAAACCATGTGACTTTTCTACCAGGATAGATCCTACTGTTTTATCTATATAACAACAAACAAATAACATTTATTAGACACGGATAATTGGTGTAATATTTCGGTTCTTAGTTTTCTAAATTATTTTCTCATAAAATGTGCACATATAACTGATGACGCTTCTGACAGCTTGATAACTAATAGCTGAGCATGCCTAATTGGTAACTGATAGCTGGTGATGCTTTCTACTAATTGTTAACTGAAAACTGGTGTTGTTATAGATTAATTGGTAACTGATAGCTGCTGTTGCTTCCAATCAATTAGTAACTGACAGCCGGTGATGCTTTCAGCTAATTGGTAACTAACAGATGATGATGCTATCGATTATTCGGTAGCTGATAACTGATGATGATATCGATTATCCGATAACTGATAACTGATAATGCTATCGATTATCAGATAGCTGATGATGCTATCAATTATTCGGTAATTGAGAGCTTGTGGTGCTGTCTTGTAATCGACAGCCGACGATGTTTCTCATCTGTTCAGTTCTCTGCGCGTAGGATTAGTGCTTCCAGAATATGATAAAATACTGGTTTGCGTCTCACTGTAAGTGGGTTGGATCTCATTTGATGTCGTTTTCTAATCTTTTGTACACTGACCCAGCGTTCGGTTGTTGATGAAAACATCTGATTCAACTTTATAGTAGGTTAGCCTTCGATTTCAGCCAGCTAGAAATAACAGATAGTGGGCGTTTGCTTGTATTATAAATGATGGTATGTCTTACCCAATGGTTTAGGAGCGATTTCACATATTTCGTATGACCCTTTGAGACACTTGGAGCTAATTCACAACAATCTACAGTGATTGGACAAATTCCATTTCTCCGGCAGCTCTCCACATGAGACCTTAAGACCTAGCCATGGTTCATGAACGATTTTGAATACTTTAAAATATGTGATTCATTGTAAAGTAACAACTAAGACAAGACTGTGCGAGGCCACTATAGGTAAAATGTGCATTTCAGATCACTTAACTGATCACAAGATGCTTAATTTTGTAAAACATTGAACTAAAGTGGTGATTGACATTATTCTATAACAATGATTTTCACCAATGAATCTTCTTTAATTGTATTATTACAAGCACAGTAGTTCCCCATTTCAAAATACTTAACCAATCGTCATGTGCACACACAAACTCGACTAGCAACGTTGATAAAGTTCATGCTAGAGAATGGAAATAGTAAAAAGAAATAGGAAATTAAAATAAGTGTTTTTAATCAACTTTTTAAAAATCAGAGAAGAAAATAATTCATCTTTATGGTAATCGGAAATTATAATAATCTAACAAGTTTCGCTTATTGCACAATCAAATATTGTGTGATCTCACTTAGCGAACATAATGTAATTAATAGATAAACGGTCTTTACAGATGTTTTTTTGTTTTACGTTGTTTTCTCGAACTACAGAGGTCTATTTTTGTTGAACAACAACTGGCTTCAGAAGGTTTTTAAGTCAGTTTCAAAATTTATGGGCGTTGCTAGGAGTTTCTTTCATATGCCAATCATGTTGAATAAAGGAAGCTTGAGTCACGGAGCTAATTTACTACAGGTAATGCAAATAAGTAACTTTGGTACATCTTAAACTAACACATTATAATATCTATAGATGGTGACTCTCAGAGAAAAAAACCGACTAAAGAGCGTTGAGCTTTTTAAGTTATTTTTATTATGAAGTAAAAATCATTTCTGAAGACTTTAACTTCCAGAGAGCCCCACTTCAGTGGCACAGCGGCATGTCTGCAGACTTACAACGCTAGAAAACGGGTTTCGATACCAGTTGTGGGTAGAGCACAGATAGCCCATTGTGCAGCTTTGTGCTTAATTACAAACAAACAGTTCCTGAGAAATATTTCTAAAGACTTTCACTTACTCAGGAATATTTCTAAAGACTTTCACTTACTCAGTAATATTTCTAAAGATTTTCACTTCCTTGGAAATATTTCTTTATGTATTAAGGGCCAGATGTTGGTGATAACGCTAAATACAAAGATTTAAGACTAAACCTTGTTATCACTTTTAACTCCCAGAGATTTAGATCGCTTGTAACCCTGACTGAATAATATAATACAAGATCTAGAAGATCAGTGCCTAAACATTCTATGCAAAATTTTCTCCAACTCTATCAACAAATATGAGAGGCATTGCTTTGTAACAACATACGTCAAAACAGAGAGTAAAACACGGCTTACGAGGAACTTTTCGTGACAGTGTTTTGAAATGAAACGCCCTAACTCTTCAGGGCAGTTTTTGTTTGATATCAGTATTTTCACCATTCTGTGTCTAAATAAATGAGATCCTCATCATTGTTTAAGCACCTTATTCAAATAGAAAACTACCAAGTATTAGGTCAAAATCTTTGTTCTAATTTGGTTAAATGTTTGAACATAATTCTGCTATTTGAAACTGGGAATGCATTGTCTAGTCAGCTTTCAATGTTTTGTTAAAGAATGTCAGAGAATCGTCTTTTGAAATAAAGGATAAATGTTTTAAAACCGTCAGTTGATAATTTAATGCCAGGAAATAAAACATAAGACAAGCACAGGAGAACGAGAAAACTTCGGCTTACCTGTAAACCTAACAAAGTAATAATACAATGAACCCAAGACTCACCTGGTTATACATAACAAAAGCCCCGTGGTTGTCTGCGATCGGTAATGTTGAAAATATAGTCGCTAGCAGGACTTAACGACAGGTCTTTCCACTGCACGTAAGTTTATAGGTTTTCAGAACATGATCGAACACTTTCGTTCGGACTTCTAACCACCTAGCAAGTCTCGGCTGTCCATATATAAGTTGTGTGGGTGTCCATTACTGGCAAATATCCAAGCATTTCATGTTGCCCCTCCTTTCTTTTTTCATTTCCCTTGCTGATAGCCCCAACCAAATACCTCTCTTAAACATTGCCTTTAAGGGTAAGGATTTTCGGCCACTACACGATAGTTTTATGCCCTTTCTTTCTGAGACTAACCTCATATGTCTGTGTTATCTGTCAGTCGTCAGCTTGAGATAGTGTAGACATTCACATTCTTCCCTTCTCTTTCATAACCCGATGATTCGCCATGTGTTTTCTGATTAACTATTTAATTATTAATAATCAAAATTTGTTAATCAGAGATTTGAAACCAATAAAAAACGTTTTTTGAAAACTAGTGAATTTGTTCAACTTTTCACTTGGAAATGATAAATAAATTGTAATTTGTAGTTTTTGAAACACCTGGATATTTGGTAGCGTAAAAGTATTAGTAATCACCAGTGACGTCATATGATGGGTATTATATAAATGGATGACATAAAAGAGACAGGTGAATAACCGAGTAGAACTAAATGATGATTATATTTCCATTATAGTGGTCAGTACTAACTGACATTTTTAACTATAACATTAGCCATGATGAAAGAATTAGCACAAAGGACCACAAGAAAAAAAAATCAACTATTCGAAAACGCTCGAGTTTCTGGATCTTTAAAAATTTACTTTAAACTATATTATTTCGAGAAATATCATAATTAACGTTATTTACCAGTCACCATTCAGTATGATTACTACACCACACTTTATTTCAAAAATGTTAACATTGAGAGAGAAAGGAATAATTATTTTTTCTGTAGAAGAAGCTCTTGAGAACACTGACCTTTAACCACCTGGTGACGAAAATTGATGTTTTTGAAGATCTTTTTTAGTATTGCAGACATGTTTTACATAGTTGTTTTTTATCGACCATTGCAGTAACATAAATCTTGTTTCCAAATATAGAAATATGCAATATTTCAAACTTTACATGAAATTATTTCTTACATATTTGCCGAAGTTCCGAACAATTTTTTTTTTGAGGTAACAGCAAACAAAACAGCATGTAATGTTGCATAGCAACGAAACATCTTGTGTCATTTTGTAATAGGCCTTGTCTAGAATTAAGCGAGAGGTTTTGTGTTCCACCTCACAGCACATCAAGTAACCACAGAGTTAAAAAAAATTGGCAACCTCCTAATTTTAGGTTCATGGAAAATTTTAGTTTTATAGAGCCAGTACTAGTATTGGGTTTAATTGCTTTGCATAAAGCTACTCAAGATTTAAAAAATAATAATCTCAAATTAAGCCACGCAGAACTCTTGAAAGCTCAAAGTTTTGAGTTACTTGAATAAGCTGTAATTCAAATATTATGAGTTTAGAAATATGTATATGTGTGTGATCATTTATATTAACGATACGAATTTCATTAAAATAAGATATAACAAAGGATTACAAAAGATATAAATTTAATTGTAGCCGAGCGATTTTGATGCAGATATGAAGAAATACCAGTCGAGGAGGGGGAGGGGGTAAAAAATGCGAAGGCGCCACTTTCGATTCAAGGTCAAGAAACTTTCTTTTTCAAGAACCAGTGCCCGTGGGGCTAGTGAAGCGCTGCCTTCGTTTTTCGCCTATCGAACAGTTATTAAGCCATATTGAATTTGTTGAAATTTGAAACATACAACAGAATTTTGTGAAAACAATGTTTTAATAGCGCACAGATACACAAATATACAACCTGTTAGCCGCTGTTAGGATCTTTTTTTTGGATGAGAATAGCTTTCTAGGTATGACCATCTGATTAATGAAATAATACTTATCCCTATCTTGCTATACATGTATAAAAAACAAAGAAAAAATAAGCACTAAAAAATCAATAGTGTTGGGTGATATTTCATCATATTTAATTTTTTCTTGAGTGCCTAAATGTTAAATAAATGTTTAAAACTTTCGCTTACTTACATTTACTTTCACAAAATAACTGAATCATGTTCTCGATATTGATCAATATCGAGCTGTTACGGAAAAAAGTTTCAGTAAACTCGTACTAGAACACATTTTTTACCTTTGAGTGAGAATAAAAGTTTAATAAGCACTAGAATAGAGTGATAACGTGTTTTATCTGCCAGAAAGAAATAATGCTTAATTAGCACTAGAACAGTACAATAACACGTTTTGCCTCTCAGGGAGGATAAACGTAATTAGCACAAAATGCGCGCATTTTTCGAAAGTTGGACGATAGGTGGCAAATAAATTTTACAAGCTCGGCGTTTTATGTTTAATAGAAACAATGCTATTGAAAAGAGAAAACCTAAACTGCTGACTCATTTTAAGTGTTTTTCAAACTCTAAAGTCACGCATGACCATTGTAGCCAATTTAGAGAAGTGGCCAAAATTTCAAATCAACATATACAAACATATGAGAAATGCGTCAGAATTATCTGGTGGACATAACAATTCGTTGTATAGTGTGAACAGGAAGGATAGTTAAAATAGTTTTAAGCATAGTAACTGTACAAACTTTATTGTGTTGTTTATAATTTTACATTTTTGTTGTTGTTTTTTCCGATTGAATGTAACAAAATAAATGTCCAAGTTGGGTGCAGATTGAATGGTTTACCAGCCGTTTGATACAAATTTTCCAAAATTTTGGTAACGTATTGTGACTGATTTACTATAACATATATGTTTTAATATCAATATTTGTTGAAATTAAATTTATATTTAGAAATGTCCATAACGTATACTGTTAAATATGTGTTGCGAAACTCCCGCCTATTCTCTAAAGTTGTAGAAGATTCTCAAGTGTAAGAATCAACAGCATATACATGTGTACGTAAACGCTAATGTAGCTTTGTATTGTTACATAATCTAAATTTTCGAGAAACTCTCCACACACCTATAAATATAACCAACGCGACGCGCCAAATAACAGTATCTATGCTGTGATTGGTGCGCTATAAACTATAAACATTGCAAATCATTCAACTTCAGTGGATTCACATCAGACGTTAGTACTTTTCGAAAACATTACCTAACGTCATCAGTAGAAACTCGACCTGTAATCGGGGTGCGATAAGCGAGAACTACAGGGCCAACTAGCTCCCTGTGAAGTGAATTATACCTACATCAACTCGAAATTAACTCGCTAATCGTGAACCCTCGATAAGACATCAAGGAAATTCCAGACTAGAAAGAAGACTTTATATTGCTAGTAAGTTTGTAAAATTTTTGTAAATAAATCATTGTTTGTATTAACTATTTGTAAATTGTATTGTTGGTTTTTGTCATAACTGTTAGTGTAAATTGTATTGTTGTTTATATATTAAAACATTTGTATTAAAAACGAAACTGTGTGTATCAATATTGTTGGCAAATATCATAAATTTTATACATATCGGCATATATTTAATTTCTAATTTTCTAAATCTAATTTACAATCTAACTCAATTTCAGGTTATCTGAAATTCTAATACGTAACAGTACATATATAGTTTACTTGCATTTATTAAGTTGTTTCTGTTATTCTCAAACTCAGTATAGCATTTGTTTCTTTTATTCTCAAACTCAGTATAGTATTTGTGCTGGTCAAGATTTTGAAGACATTCACATTTGGTTTCCCATCATAGTCATCGTCGAAATTAAGTTGGACCCGGAATGTCCAGGTGGTTAGGGCGCTCAACTCGCAATCTGAAGGTCGCAAGTTCGAATCTCCATCTAACCAAGCATTTTCGCCCTTTCAGCGTGGGGGCGTTATAATGTGACGATCAATCCCACTATTCGTTCGTAAAAGAGTAGCCCAAGAGTTGGCGGCGGGTGGCAATGACTAGCTGCCTTCCCTCTAGTCTTACACTGCTAAATTAGGGACGGCAAGCAGAGATAGCCCTCGTGCAGCTTTGCACGAAATTCAAAATAAACCAAACCAATTAATTTTAACCTGTGACAAATTCTGTACTCTCGCTTTTAGACGTCATCTGTTCGCATGGATAAACAATGGACCGTTGATATCATGCAACCTTTTCCACATCAAGGAAGTGTAAATTGATTCCCAAGGTGCGTTTTTGATAGTACGAATTCGTTCTTTAAATAACAATAACTGACTAAGACAGATATTTTCAAAACGAGACCCAAAACACGAATACTTTCGAATATTGTCAACTATTCAAAAGCGCTCGAGTTTTGAGTCTCGTTTTGAAAATATTACAACCTTTGTAGGTGATCCTGTGTGCTAACTATTTAACCTGACTTAGACAGATATTAGCCTACACGATAAACGTAAAATCAACGTGCGTTAAATTAATCAGTTTCAATAATAGGTTTTTCTGTAAAAACCTGTGTATGGTAAAGTTATATACATGGGAAGTTTTGGCATGTCATATCTCATTCTCAAAGATTTGTATAGTTTCGGAAAACTTAACAGTGTTCTTGAAAATATTGTTTCATTTGGTCGTTGTTTGGTCATGTGACCTGGGAGGATCAGATACACCTGGACCTCTACCTTCCTCCTTGACTATTGATTTGGTTCTTGAGTGTTGGATGAAGCCCACATTAATTCTTCAGTAGAATACGGTCCAGTAGCTAAGAAAACCCGTTCTTACATCATGCAGTCACTGCATAAGTCATTCGTACACGCGAGTGACCCTTTCCAGGCCGTGTCTATGAATATATAACTTCGATTTTTTTTAGTTTTCTTACATAAACTTCTCTCGTTTTTTTTTTTTTGTTCATTGTCAACACAAACATGAACTGTTCCATAAATATCAATTGAAAACGTATAGCACTAATCCAATTTTCACACAACTAAACGCTTTTAATATGACATTAACACTATATCTAGCTACCGGTTTGCCCAGTAGTAGGTGGCCATAGATTACATAAGGAGTTTACCAGATTTATTGGTGAGAAGTACTTAGGTCTATTATTATCATGTATGATAAAGTTTTTCAGCATTCGTAATGATTCATTTTTGTTAAGATGTTTGTGAAGTAATCTACTGATCTATTTTGAAGTCTGTCTGAAAACATGGGAACGTTTGCCTAATTATGTAATAAGGTTGTGTTTGTGTATCTAGGAACTCTGTGTGTTTTAGTGATTATTGAATTTTGTATTGTTTGTAGTTTGTTTACGTGTGATTTGGTTACGTTTAACCATGCTGAGCAGGCATACTCTGCCACTGGGGGTATGTAGGTTTTATATATTTTGAGTATGTTTTCGATTGTAGCGCCCCTGTTGTTGCCATTCAGACGTTGTATTTAATTCGCTCTTTGCCAGATTTTGTTTCTAATTTCATTTATATGCTTAGTCCAATTTAGTTTAGAATCGTAGGCTAGATCCAGGAATTTAGCTGATGTGGCTACCTGGAGAAGAGTTCCGTGAAGTTATAATTTGAGGGCTGTTTACTCTTCTTTTTGATTTTGTGAGTAATATGATTTGTGTTTTAGGGGCGTTTATCTTGATTCTCTATTTATTACAGTAGTTTTCTATTTCATTTAATCGTATTTGTAGATTTGTCGCTGCTATAATTGGAGTGTAGGAGTTCTTCCAGATAGCCACATCATCCGCAAACTGGAAGCAGAAGCAGGATCAGACAGTGGCATTTCACTCACATACATGATGAATAGAATAGGGCTAACTACCTTTCCTTCGTCATCGAATTTGGGGCAAAATACTCCGAGAAGATGCCCAACACATTAATTCTAGCTTTCCTGTTGTCTAGAAAGTTGGAGAACCAGCGAATCATACCTCGCGGTAGTTTCATTTGTGACAAAGTCCGTTGTGTCGAATTCTTTCTCTACATCGAGAAAGCAAGCGACTGTGCATTTAGTTCAGTTAAAAGTGTCTATTATTGTTTCTGTAGATGTTTGTCTTTTTTTTTTTCCTAAATCCATTTGGCATTTCCGGTAATTTTGATGTCAGTTCGAGATATGCCAAAAGTCTTGAACTGATGATTTTTTCCAGTAGTTTTCCAATACAGCTGGTTAGGCTGATTGGTCTGTAGCTTTCTGGTTTACTTGCTGGCTTTCCTTCTTTCAAAAACATTAAAACATCCACTAGCTGCCAAACAGTCGGTATGTATCCAGATTTTAGGGATAGATTAAATATAGCAGCTAAATGTTCGTACAATCTCGGTGTGCCTTTTTGATAAGTATATATTGTATTTTGTCATGTCCAGGAGCCTTGTTTTTTGTTGTTGTTGTTTTTTCTGTCATTTTGAGAGTGTCCTGTTTTCTTGATTGTTACTATTTACAGGTTGGACCACTAGGGAGCCGACTGTAAAGGTAGGTGAGTATAGGATTTTTTGTGTGAATATGATTATTAACTTTATTGTAGAATGATCTGTTCATTGTAGGTTCGTTTGATGTTTTGTAAGTGTTTTCTGAATATTTCTGCTTTTTGTATGTTTGTTGGCAGTGGTGTTATTGTATTTTAGTTTGGAATGTATATGTCTGTTCGCGTTGTTTCCAGTAAATCTTTTTAAGTCAGACCAGAAGCATTTAAGTCAGACCCAACTAATTGTTTTTAGTCTTTTTATTTCGTCTCTTATGGTGTTTCTGAGTACATCTCGAAGAGATGGTTGGGTATGTTTGTTTTGAATTTCGTGCAAAACGACTCGAGTGCTAACTGAGATAGCAGTCCCTAATTTTGAAGAGATAGACTAGAGGGAAGTGAACACCACACTGAGATAGACTAGAGGGAAGTCAACACCACACTGAGATAGACTAGAGGGAAGTCAACACCACACTGAGATAAACTAGAGGGAAGTCAACACCACACTGAGATAGACTAGAGGGAAGTGAACACCACACTAGTCAACACCACACTGAGATAGACTAGAGGGAAGTCAATACCACACTGAGATAGACTAGAGGGAAGTCAACACCACACTCTGCAAACTCTTGACCTACTCATACCAACTTTATATTTTGAAATATCTGTCTTCAAGTAATATTGAACATAAGTAAGAAGTCGAATTGACTTTCGCTCCTAAGCTTTCGTTACTGATAGTTCAATCACTCAGTATTTTCTAATAGGATTTTCTGTACATACGTGACTACAATCTGACAACCGAATAGCAATCTAAAACATTCGGCAAAGTTACCCGCGTAATATTTATTTCGTTGACTTTGAAAAGTGTGCGAAAAATTGTTTCACTTTAATTTAATACACTTTCCTCAAAATTATATTATGTATGTTTAGATTTAGATTATATATTTTCGTTTTTTATTATAAGATATTTTCAATGCCACCCCCCAAAATAAATTACGATGTTTAAAATTACGTACAATTTAAATGGTTTGTTTTGAATTTCGCTCAAAGCTACACGAGGGCTATCTGCGCTAGCTGTCTCTAATTTAGCAGTGTAAGACTAGAGGGAAGCCAGCTAGTCAGCACCACCCACCGCTAACTTTTGGGCTACTCTTTTACCAACGAATAATGGGATTGACCGTCACATTATAACGCCCCCACGGCTAAAAGGGCGAGCATGTTTGGTGGGACAATCTAAATGGCCAGCGTGAGCCCTCAGATTCATAGACTGAGCAGTTAACCACTAAGCCTGCTGTTGCACACTCAAATAATACAATTTGAATTCAAAAACAATAACAATATCACCCCCTTTCCATTGGCACATCTGTGGACTTATAACGCTAGAAACCGGGTTTCGATACCTGTGGTGAGCAGAGCACAGATAGCCCATTGTTACTTGATTACAAACAAACATTATTATCCTAAGACGTCTGAATTGTAGTGGTAATTTTACTTTCCAAAATAAAATTATTTTACAAAACTGTTTGTACATCGTTATTCTTCTCGTACTTTCAAACTTTTGTTCCTGTTGTTGTTGAGAGCTAAACATGAATAGTAAAATATTTAGTTTATTTTGTCCAGTTTATAGAAGACCCTTACGTAACGATAATCGAGATACTAATTTTTATACTAAGTTAAGTAGCTTTTTTTGTCTACCAAAAGAATTATCCTAAGTCGAGGAGAAAATGTCCTTCAATAATCAAGGAACTACTGCACGAAGAAAATGAAACAGTTATTGACATTGACTAAAGTCAATGGCTTAAGGAGGTACGTGAAAATGAAAGTTGTCTCCCACACGTCTTTCTTTATTCATACGGTCCCACCCTTCTTGGTTCTGGTTTCTTTTCTTTTTTATTCACCTTGAATAACTTCCGGGGAGGAAAGTGTTTTCATGATTCTGGCCTTGTATTACACCTACGTTTTAACAGCCAACAATCAAAGACTAAATATCTAAAGATCTTGAATCACTGTAATCCAATGACAACCCTGTGTAAATTTTTGCATAAATACTTTTTTCAAGAATGACGGAGTTAAAATAATTCGAATTCCAGATTTTAATGATGAAGGTGACATAGCTTAAATATACAACTGTTTGTTTGTTGTTATTAAGCACAAAGTTGCATAATCTGTGCTGTGGCCACCGCGGGAATTGAACTCGACTTTTAGGGTCATAAATTCGCAAGCTTACCGCCGAGCCATCGAAAGGGAGAGTATGCATAAAAAAGCCAACTTCAGTGTATACAGGGGCGGAATGGCCCAGCGGGATACCGGGCAATTGCTCGGTGGCCGGTGCATTTGACGCATTCTTTGAAATTGATTTTAGATCTTAATTGTTTACCAGTATGTATCATGTGATATTACCTGGGCTGTTCCTGTAATGCCAATTCGCCCCTGAATGTATACCAAATCTAAAATAATTTGTTGTTTTTTTATGATGATAGATTTTTTGTTTGTAGTTAAGATCTAAGTTACACAATGGGATGTCCGTGTTGTGGCCAACACGGGTATTGAAACCCGATTTTTAGCGTTGTAAGCCCCAGACTTACCGCTGAGCCACTAGGGGTGCAGGATGAAAAATAAATTGGCATCAAGATAAGATGGTCATGCTTGAAATTAAAATACTTTAATAAAACCCTTATAACAGCTTCGTATCTAACATTTTCCCCTAAAATTCAATAAAATACTTTTAAAGATATACGAATTGAGACTAGAGCAGGAAGTGTTATACAGAGCACCGAAAGCAGCAGCCATCTTTTGAATAGTTCTGAAATTTAGCTGTTTTATAGTACGAAATATTACGATAATTATAAACCTAAATATTTGGAAAATGCAAAAAAAGAAGAGTGAAGGGTAAAAACCAACTGCGGTCATAATTGTTGGTGTTATGATTCATATTTTACATATACTTATAACACATTTACCAAAATCTGTCGACACATATATCTACATAAATACACAAATAAATTCATCAATAATTATTCAAATAGAACTAAGTCTTCCTTGGATTTCTAGCTAATATTTGTTAAGAAATTCTACTGTCTATAGAACAAAAGAAAATTAGTTTCGAAAATAAATGATTCGTATTTTACAAACTTAAAAGTAAAGCGTTACAAAAGAATATTACAGAGTGATTTACAGACTTTTTAAAAATAACTTTTGGAATGACTACGTATTTTTTTTCTTCAAAATGTTTTATTGCTCATTTGAAAATTTATTATACAAAAGAACTTTCAAATTAAGGAGATACAAACTTAAATTATCAGCTTTTCAAATGTAAACAACAAAACACATCGGCATAATTTCATTTCCCAAAGATCAGTGTGGTACATCTTTGACTCATATATGTACTTCGTACATTTTTGGCTGCCTCCTGGTGGCTCAGCGATAAATCTGAAGGTTTTTAACGCTAAAGTTCGTTAAAAGTAAAACAAAAACCTAATAGCAACGAACTTAAACCCTCGCAGACACTCGCTGGGAACATCAATCAACGCCTCCTACCGAGAAAAGCATCGACAGTACTGCAGTGACAATAGCCATATTTGTTGGTTTTCAAATTGGAGTAGGAGACTGTAGTAAATTAACGGTAGGATAAAGCAACTTGATAATAGAAATAATCATAACTATAACAGTTCATAACTTTGTTTAATTTTTGGAGACTTTTGAATAAGTAAACCTGTCACATGTATATGTGTGTGTGTATTTTAGGGCAAAGGCACATTTATCTATATGTCATGTCCACTGCAGGGGACCGAACCCCATATTTTTGCGTTGTAAGTCTGTAAACTTACCCACCGAGGGCCCTTGTCACGGTTTTGTTTGTTTTTAATTTATCGCAAAGCTACACGAAGGCTATCTGCGCTAGCCGTCCTTAATTTAGTAGTGAAAGACAAGAGGGAAGGTAACTAGTCAACACCACTCACCGCCAACTCTTGGGCTACTCTTTTGCAAATGAGTAGTGGAATTGACCTTCACATTACCACGACTCCACAGCCGAAAGTACGAGCACGTTCTGTGATGGGAATTAACCACCAGACCCTGCCAGGCCAGGGACCCTGTCACAAGGAAAGTGTTAAGTATTTATATAATAGAAAAGAAAAACAACTACTTTCATAACTATTGGTAACAATGCTAGTTATTCTTTTGAGCTATCTGTTAATTTACAATCATCAATACACATAACTGCCCGAACGGCAAATATAAGTTTGATTTTTGCTTTGGTAAATTTACGAATTATCAAAATATTTTTTTAAAGCCAAGTGTCGGTCGGTCAGTCAGTCGATCACGCTCTATTTCTCCGACTTTCGTGAGTTACACGAGTCCAATTCCAATTTTTCTCCTATAATACTGCCTCTTTTGATTGCCCATTTCCATTTTAGTTGAACTTAGTCGCTAACATAAGCCGTCTCCAAGCATTATTAGTCTCAAAGTGGGTTCCTCATCATCAAAGTTTCATACCTTTTCACACCAAAAAAAGAAAAAATAATTTCTTTCCGTAGCACACAAACAACACAGAACATTCTTTTTCGGATCGGGATTTAGGTCTTTAAGAAGGTCAGGTTCAATGTCAATCTCTTCCTCCCTTCTTGGCATTTGGTTTCATCGGCAAAATACTATTTTTATTACAGCATGAAGATCGGACTTTTATCCAGAATACTGAATACACTCTCAAACCCCTTTCTAACCATATCCATGTACGTAATGAGAGTAGTATTTAATGTGGTGTTATCACATATTCTCTATTTGGTTTGTGCGACAGCCTTACAATCACAAACAGTTCCAATGATAACACGCGCACTTTTCGTTAGGATAAATTACTATTGGATATAAATACCTTTTTATTACACTCATAATTCGTCAATCTAGCGATGAGTTTAAGTTCTAGCTGTAGGTGGCCTTTGGTTAAATATATAATTATAGCAGATGTTAATTGGTAGAGGTACTTAAAACACTCAAACGATCAAAAATTTTTAGTACACAAATAAAACCTTTATTCTATGCCCGATCAACATTTTGAAAACAGATGCTCTACATGTTTCGACGTCAAATCACGTCATCCTCAGGAGTGTGAAAACAAAGTTTGTGAAAGTCTGAATAATCTGATCACTATGACTTGCATGTTCAGCAAGCGCAGAATTATTACTTTTGTTTTTAACAAAAAAAAAAAACTGCTATTTTGCTCAATCGAATGATATGACGGCTACAAATATTAGAGCAACTATAGCCCCCCAGTGGCACAGCGGTATGTCCGCGACTTACAACGCTAGAATCCGGGTTTCGATACCCGTGGTGGGCAGAGCACAGATAGCCCATTGTGTAGCTTTGTGCTTAATTACAAACAAACAAAAAGCAACTATATAAATAATGAAACATATTAAAAATAATATCATATCTCAAATATGGATGAAGGGTTGGAAAGTAAGAAAATATGGAAATTGCGTTTTTCTTTAAATTCAGTATGTAAACTAAGTAGTCACATGACCAACGGCTCTTTGTATTATGAATCACGACAGTGGTTCATAACAGAGATCGCAAGAAATTGCACAAAACCCTAATAGAACGTTCGAGTTTGTTTGTAACTCAGCACAAAGCTTAAACAATAAAAATTCAGTTCAAACAACACTTTAAATACTTTACTATTGACTGCTAAAGCTGTGCACATATGAAAATACAAAAAAACACTCATATTAAATTTACTAGGAAAATAATTCCGCTCGAAACGCCCCGTTTGTAATTATTATTATTTTCTTGCCAACCTACAACAAAGCGGCTTAGTATATTGCAACCAAACCTTTTTGTAAAATATCATATAAGGTATTGCGACGGTCATAGAAGTATGGAAAAGTCGATTTGTTTCTTTTATATTTTACATAAACTAAAAAAAACATAATTCTAGTGTAAATGATGTTATCGTTACCCCTTCAAGTTAGCTCTATTATAAATTCTTTATAAACATTTATAAAATATATGTTTTATAAATAAAAAATATATATATATGTGTGTGTGTGTGTTCCTTTAAAAAGCTTAAATACAGGGTGAAACAGGAATTACCAGCCAATAAAAGATGAACATTAGATGACTGTAACATGTAGATACTCAATGCTTTGTACACTATACAATCGATGTCTTTAGAGAACTAGCCGCTATATTATGTACGAAGTGAAAGAGTAGAAAAACAATCAATACACATAATATTAAATTTTATTACACACATTCGTAAAATAATTAATTTAAAAGTCACGAAGGTTTATTTAGAACGATGTGTTAGACGTATATATTTTATGTAAAAAAGGCTTCTTTTCAACTGGTAAAATTTTATACGCGCTTTGTGGGGGGGGGGGGTCTTAGTCTAGACATATATTTGCTCATTTCTATGCATTATATATAGATAATTTAGTTACACAGAAACTTATAAATGTTTACTATATTCTCAAACAAATCCCCATGACAATCTCCAGCTGCAGCTTAACATCTTACATCTCGAACTAATGCGATCAAATAATCAATAGCTACAGTAAATCATCATGCACCGTATCAGCTAGCTACCATATCAAGTAATCCTTTGCTCATAGTCGAGCATAAAAAAAGCCAGCAAACAAGATAAATAAAAAATTAGGAATTTAAAAACCTGCAAATAGAGATCGTAAAAGAAATAAGGAAACAAGGCTGGAGATACTGTAGGCATTATCAACTCAAACTACATATCCCTATTTTGAATCCACCAAATGTAATTTTAGGTAACATTATGGAGCCAAAATAGGGGTTTGTTGTTTGAGTAAATAATATCTCCAGTATCTGCAGTCTTGTTTCATTACTTATTTTTACTATCCCTATTTGCAGGTTTCTAAATTCCCATTTTTTTATTTATCTTGTTTCTTTAGAAAGACTGATTATTTGAAGTTGGATATTTTGTATGCTGTTGTGAGTAGGAAGTTCTGTATGTTTTGTAATTTACTTTTTATATGTGTTAGTACTACATTAATCCATGCCAGGCATGCATACTCTGTTATTTGGTGTGTGTATGTATGTAGTGTAAATTTGAATGATATTTGTTTTTATTGTTCCTCTACTTTTACCTGTCATAATCCTAGCATAACAGAAAACCGTTAATAACTTTACACAAACACAGCGCATAACGAGCCTCACGATGTACTAACAAATATTTTGGATAATTTCGTTCCATAATAGGAAAAAAGGTAGGTGGTTATACGGACAATAAATTACGAAAAAGAAAATAATCTAAACTTTCAGATGATATATTTATGACTTCGACAACGTTAGAAACAAGACAGTCATAACAAAAATGTCCAAATAGTTGAATTTTACCAGCTTCAAGAATTCATTGTTGCTAACCTATCTAAGTTTCTTCTAATCATACGCATTTTCGACTTTGTTGCATCTGCTAGCAATTTGTTTCTGTGCGGGCGAGAAATATATATATTTACAATATCTGAATACAAATTCTAAAAATGATTGAAAAATCGACAGTTAGGGCTAAAGATCCAATTATTATTTCACCGAAGAAAAATATTACTAAAACTTACACCAAAACAAAGTTTAAAATCTCAATATTTCACTTATAGTTATATTTAAGAGAACATTTGTAAGGATACAAAACAAAGTTTAAAATGTCAATATTTCATTTATAGTTTTATTTAAGAGAACATTTGTAAGGATACATCACAAATATTTTTTCAAAATTTGTTGTCGTACATTTCTCCAACTGCGACCCGAAATGCCCAGGTGCGACGGAGTTAAATAATCTGATTCAATTCGGTTCAAAATTCCGGTAGAGTTGATCAAATAATGCGTATCGCTTATGCATTTCTAAAAGTGAAGGAAAGTAACGTGATTTCTTTACAAAAAATATGACAAACACACATACAATTAACAAAGAAGACTCGGCTTCGGTCAAGATTTTCAGTAAATGCTTGGTATACTTTTAAAACAGAAATAATAAGCAATCAATCAATCATAGGTGTTTATTAATTACTGCCCCCCCCCCCGCTCAGGCAGCTCAGTGGTAGCTTATAACGCTAAAAATTGGGTTTCAATATTCTTAGTGGGCATAATATAAATAGTTTAATCTGTAGCTCTCCACTTGATAAAAAAACAATTCCTGCTAAGCAGCGCCATCTATGAACTATAGTTATCAAACTTTAGTCAGAATATTTAAATAACAAAACAAGAAGTTTACAAAATGAAATTAATCATTTACACAAAGATATCACACTTTTCTTATAATTGGTAAAATAAATATCAAATATAACGTGCTTAGTTTTGTTTTACTTAAAGCATAATATTATCATACAGCTATATACTGATGACTAAGCACGGCTTTCTTTTTTGTCTAAAATTGTTACACTTTACAGTAACTTCAGATTCATACTAGTATTAAACGTTGGATATCCGTATTCTCACACCAGTCTTCAAATCTTAACAATGGTGTGTATGATTCAATTGAAATATAAAAGCTTTAGATTTTCAGTATTAAAGATAATATAATTTCAGTTTCCAGAAGAGCATTTGGAAAGACTAATATTGACTAGAAACGTTTTCCAGCACTTAAAAACCACACTAAAATACCGTAAGTAGAGAATAAAACTTTAAGTTTTTCGTGTTTTTTTTTGTAAATAGTCATTCTTTTTTAATCATATTTCAAATTCCAAATATACAATAACACCAGGGGTTCGATTCCAGCGGTGGACACAACAAATAGTCCAATGTGGTCCTGCTCTAAAAACACACGCATACACATAAAACAAATAAACCTAACAAAAGTTGTTCTGATACAACTGAAATATAATATCGATATACTATACGAGACAGTTATGTGTTCATCTATTGTTTTTTAAATCGATTTATCTGCTAAACATGTAATTAATTACGATAAGTAAACTAATTATCCGGTACAACTACTGGTAAAATAAGAAAACATTTTATTTTTCGAATATTCATCTCACAACATTAGAGAAAACGGCATCGTGATTTCTAAGTTAAGAAAGGCACTTGCTGCAACTATAAAAGCAATTTCAATCATAATAGTTTCAGTGAATTAAAAATCTTACCTTGAGAGCCTACCCACTTTCAGCACTAGCACTAGTAAAACATGACAGATACTACTATCAAATAATACCTCCATTCCGCTGAGGGGTTCAGAAGCCCCTCATGATCCACGGAGGCCCCAGAGTACTGACCAAGCTCCTCTATTATCCTCAGTTACTTCTATAGCTATCGCATGGTGGGGGAAGTCCATACCCGAAAACAAGCCCTGTTAGTACACCCACCAGTGGTACCTTCCTTTGATAAGGGGGGTTATACCATGTAGATAAATACACCCCGGGACATCACAAATAACCCCGTTTGGTCCTGTTGGCTTAATATAGTTAATATACGTTGAATATGTTTGATAAATAACATTTGTTATTTAGATAGTCCAAGAATATAGAATATTATGTTATATACCAGCCTATCAACATACAAATTAAATAAAAATAATCTATTCGGTAAACATGTGGTCTAGCATTAAAAATGAAAAAGATTGTCTTTAGTTAATTAAATCACTAAATTCACCTTTTTCTATGCAAACAATATGCAGTTTCAGTTTCGCTTTCTAGAACACAGCGCTACCTACGAGAGTATGTTTGTAGCGAGAGTCTGTCTAATCATCCAGTGGAGCAGATGGAGAAAGGATGAGAAACCAGATGTGTGTCAAAGGAAAGATGTGAGGTTATGGGTGACATCCTAAACGCCACGGTCAGCGCTAAAAGTTGCGGAAGAATGAAATAATGTCCACTGTAGTAAGTGTTTTTAGCATTATTAGCTGAGGATTTATCCAACAAAATTAAGCTGTAGTTCGAATAATTATTGGCATAAAACTTAACTGCGTTATACTTTAGTTAAATTTTATACTACTACCAGTACCAGTTATTCTGACTCTGAGTTACACAGAACTAACCACCAGTCTATCTTAGTATCTACATTATTGTTTATTGGCTTCAGTTTTTCATCATTGTTGATATGAAAAATTGAGTTTTGCATACCTTTTTACTGTATTAATATTAGTGTATACTGTGCATTTTTTGTTTTTTGCTATAATACAAAAACTGATACTATTAACATTTAAATTATATTGTGAATTTGTTACAGTCTGAGGTCAAATACTACTAACATTAAGAGTACAATTTCATAAAGACTGAATTTTAGTAATAATTCTTGTATCCATAGCTGTGAATTATGTTCTGTGTTTTAAAGTAATCAAATATAATGTTGTTTTTAAGTGTAACTCTTAAGCACATTTTTATTTTTTAGTACGCAAAATGGATTTGAATATATTTTATCAACTTCTTTTTACCGTTTATATAATTTTTCACAAGAGAAACAGAAAATGCAGTGTCTTTGACAGTGAAAAAAAAAAATCCACTATATGTTATGGTAAAAGTAAATAGTAATGATAATATTTAACTATAGCTCTTTTTTTGTTGTTACTTACCTATGGATTCCTATTTCATTTATTTTTAACACAAATATGTATTTATTTCAAGAGAATAATATTATTAACAATAATGTAACACCTTTTTTTTTTTCTAATGAGTGATGACATATGTTTTAAAGATGGAACTTTGATTACTTGATTCATTTTCGTACATGTTTGTAAAACTACATCATAAATGGTATGCCTAGAACCTGTAGTACTTTAACATTTGGCTGTTTCTTGTGATTGGTGACCATTCTTCTATGATGGATGTATATCTTCTTCCAAACTTTGGATTTCAAGGTATAATACTTAGGAAAGAGCTTGACTTCGATTCCAATCATAATGTTTGATGTATATATATCTGTGTATATATTTTACAAAAATTATATTTTTGTATGTATTACAAGCATGTTAGGAAATATTTCCAAATGGGTTACCATGAAAATGTTACAATACATTTAGCAGTTACATAGTAGTCTAAATATAAGCTGACTCACCTTGGGATGAAGCATTTTTATATCTTACCTCTATATATTATAGCTGATCTAACAGAATACTGAAATGTAATTAGTAATGAAGAGAAAGTGACAGAGAAGTAGATAATACAAACTTAGTTTCTTTTATATTATTAGAAGTTTGCAGTGAGTTGCTGGGATTGGAATATTTGGTTGATGTAAGCTTTATAAATGTTATTGACATATGTTGGTAAGTGAAGATTGTGATAATGTGATCCTGGTTTTAAGATTATAATATACAGATGATAAGGAGCCATTTGATCTTACAAGGCTGTCCATATAAACCCACCTCAAAAAACAACAAAATCCTTTCTTTCTATTTTAGCTGGAGCTTTGGGTGTCTTATTGAAATATTAAACTTTTAACTTCTTGTCCTGTTGTCTTCAGAATTCTGGGCAAAGAAATCAGAGGCCTTTATCTTATAAATCCCCTGAAAAATTTTGTGCATTTCCATGAAATCACGTTTTACTTTTCTTTTCATAACGACATTAAAAGATATTATCCCCACAAAGTTATCTAACCATCTTTGGAATCATCCTTGTAGCTTAAAAGTATGATCCAAATTATGATAACTCAAATGAATTACAATGCACTTACTATAATTATATGTCATTTAGCAACTAATTGTCCAACTTACCAATTGATCCAAGTAATTCTGTAGCATCTCAGTATAGCTAGGAGTTTAATGCCATCGTTAGAAATGTTTATAATTTACTAATTATGCCCTTGTCACTGTCATTAATGTAAGAAAGAAAAATAAGTGTCCAGGCACTGACTTCTGAGGAACACCACTAGTGACAGAAGTCCAGTTTTACAGAAATCTTTTATAAACAACTTGGTGCTTTCTTTCATCCAGCTATGTTTCAACCCATTTAATTAGTCTTTACCAATGTGATTTTCTTAGCTAATCGTATATGACACCTCTTCAAAAACCTTTTGAAAATCTAAGTACACCAAATCAACACCTTTACCATAGTTCAAATTAAAAGTACATCTTGAAAAAAAAGTTAACAGATTAGTAAGACAAAATTTTCCTTTAGTGAAATCATCTTTGTCCTCATGATATCAGAGTTCACTAAATGATTTTGCAAAGTTTCTTTTATCAGGTAAATTTCTTTAAATTTTAAGGAGAACCTCCTTTAAACTTACTTAAAAGAAAATAAATAAAACCTATGGAAATGCTTGAAAAAAATTGAGAAAACTCCCTTTCAAAACTAACTCTTTTGCTAAGCTTCTTCAAGATAGGAGTCATATCTCAGATTTTAGAGAAGCTAACTTACACTAATTATAAGATATTTTGAATAAAAAGGATTGGGTGGTTAAACTAAAGGGACAGAATGTTAATGATGCTTGGGATACATAGTTAATTTGATTAAATTGGCTGAAAAGGAGTATTCATAACAAATTTTTATATTCAAACTGAAATGCTTTTTATAAATGGCTAAATAGAGAAATTCATCTTATAATAACTAAATATCTTACAAGAACATGTAAAAAGGCAGATGCTAAAATTTATAAGTAGAAAGAAATCAAATACTATATAGTACTGACCAAAAAAGATTATGAATGATTTTTTTGTTGAAAACATTGAAGATGGCTAAAACGTTTTTTTTTATGCTCATATTAACTGAAAAGAGAAATATAGTTTGAGAATAATCTTCCTTTAAGAGGTTCTAAAATTAACCTTATTTCAGAAGAAGATAGCTTACTTAAACTTAAAGAAAACGATTCCTAAGCTAATCAGTTTCTTTAAAGGTGAGGAATTATTCTGAACTTTTATTGATTTGTTGAAGTTTTATGATGGAGCTTGCTACTTTTAGGATGGGTGTTTTCTTGTTATTATTGTTTACCTTTACTTTTGATGGCCCTTTGATGTGATGTCTCATGGGAGATTGATTGGTGGGTTGGATGTGTATGAGATTAATGAAAAAGTTTGTAGATGGTTAGAAGGTTGGCTTGATGGTGGATAGGCATTTTTTTAACTTGAAGAATGTAACTGATGAGTCCAAGGTTCATTAAAGTTCATTAGAGTTCTTGTCTTGTGATTATATTGTTTATTATTTCTTTTAATGATGGATAACTTCTTGGAAATTGGTGTTTCAAAGTTTGCTGTAGGATGGGAGGGTCTAACTCTGTTTTGAATGCCTGTCCTATTGAGAAGGACCTTGAAAGGCTTGATGGATGAGTATGTTTGTGGAAGATGAGGTTTGGTATTGAAGGGTGTAGAATTATATGTTTTGAGATGTAGAAGTTTGGAGGGAATTGCTTTTGTTGTGTAGGTAGCATTGATGGTATGAAGGGTTAGGTGCCTTTAGTGTGATTGTTGAGGCCATCTTGTGAGTGTTTGACTGTAGTAAAGGAAGCAAGTGGACCTTTTTAAACTTTTAGTTTAAGAATAGGAAGGTATGTTGTGATCTCATGTAGGATTCTGGTGGGATCTGTCATTTGGAATGCCATGTGTGATTTTGATACCCTTTTTGCAGGAACAGTGTTAGCATGTGGTGTGATCTGCTAGAGTGACATATCACTTTGGTCATTTGAACTGCTATAAAATGCTTGGAATTTTTGCTTGTTCACTCTGAAGCATGGAGGAGTTGGAGAGGACTTGATTCTATTGTCCAGGATTATTAGGAGATTAGGTGTTTTGTTTGAGATGTGGAGTACAGATTACAAGTTTTTTATTAAGTGGGCTTTGAGAACTTGGATGGGGTCTTCTTCTTCAACATATACTTTTTCCTTTTTTTTTTCAGTTGGAGTTGTGAGCTTGTGGAGAGGTTTGCTGGCTGATGTGGAGTGTGCAGTTGGTTTGTATTGTTTTTTATTTTTTTAAATAGATGTATGGGTGTGAAGGACTGTTTTACATTGGATTTTGTTTATTAGTTTGGTCTTGATTCATTAGGTGAATGATTTTCTATCACATTGCTTTTTTTTTCATTTTACATTTATCACATAATCTAGAAAATGCTTAGTAAAGAAATAGTAGAACTTTAAATGTTGCCTGTTAAAAATTACTAATGAATGAAATTGCCAGTGTTCTCCATATTAAATTTAAAAAGTAAATGTAGGGCTTTTAGTTTGACTTCTGTTGTTAGCTAGGTGTTGAATTCATATTATCATTTAGAAAAGCTTTTGGAAAGGTAATATTTAAAATCATTGTTGTTTCTGATATGTCATTTGCTTTTTTTTGGGGGGGGGGGTGTAAAAGCAAATAAGTTACTAGTAAAGCTATAAATACATGCATATCTGTCTGTTTTTGAACCTCTGTTGTTCAGTATTTGTGCAGTTGTAATATAAAGGTAGTCTTAGTGAATGAACTTCTTTATGAAGTAAAGTAGATAATTATCATTTCTACAGAGATGTGTATGTGCAGGTGTTACTCTAGAATTGTTAAACACAGTAAGAAATGCACAGAAAAATACAACCCAATTCTTATTTTCACCAAAAAAACAGGTTCATTTAGGTTATCAGTATTATTTTAGTATTATGTTTCTTTGTATTTTGATAAATTTTTGGGCAAAAAGTAATTGTCAAAACAGTTGTAGAAGGAAAAACAATGAAATATTCAAATGTAATTTTATAATAAATTGTAAAATTGATTAGTAGTTAGTTTATTTGGCTACTTTCAAGCACATAGTTTCCTATAATTTGCATGTACAACCCAGTAAACGAAACAAAAAATCATTCTGTTTCAAAAACCCTGGAAAGGAATTTTTGCTTTAAGCAAAGTTTACTTAGTATACTTGAAAATCCCCAAATAATTCCAAATTCTTATCATTAATGAGTTCTTCGTATGTTTTACTTCAAAGAATTTCATAATTTTACCCTTCCTCCCAGGAGCAGAGACATTTTCCATACAAAGTATGGAGCTGCCACAGAGAGACAAGGAAAGCAGTTGTGGCAGCTTCTCTCTCAGATCTTCGAATTAAAGGTGAAAACTCCTTTTAGTAAGATGTTTTTATTACTAGATTTTTTCTTTTCTGTTAATCTGCATGTCATGTCCAAAGTGATTCATACTCAGCATCATAAGATTAAGTATACAAGAGCCATTAATTTCATGACATACCAAATTTAACCCTATTAAATTGATTTTGTTTGTAGAACTTCTTGCTTATAATGTTATGTTTAAAAGGCCAATTTTATCCTCCCTGACATGTGTATGTACCATAATTAACCTGTAAAACAGACATCTGTACAAGAATTAGCCTGTAAAAATAAATATGTATATCAAAATTAGTCTGTAAAACAAACATCTGTACAAGAATTAGCCTGTAAAAATAAATATGTATATCAAAATTAGTCTGTAATATATGTACCAGAATTAGCCTGTAAAAATAAATTTGTACCATAATTAACCTGTAAAATTAACATGTGTACCAGAATTAGCTTGTAAAACAAGTATATGTACCAAGATTAGCCTCTAAAAAAGAAAAAAACATATTTAGCAATGCAAAACTTTTTATTTTTAATGGAAATTTGTGTATAATTTTACCATATATAAAGAAATCAAGTTGAATGATAACAATTTTCTACTAGGCTTACAGTGTGTTTTTTTTAACTTAGAACTTAAAAGTACACTACTTATGTATGATATCCTAGTTCTAGTAAAAAAACTATAGTATGTGCATATATATAACATAACATACAAACAACAAGGAGACATTTGGTAATTTAAAGCTATCTCTTCACCCTTAAGGAAAAGTAAAAACTCACCCTTTATTTTTCAGGAAATTATTGATTTCCTTTTGCAACTCTTGTAAAGTGCCAGTCTACTACTGCAGGTGGCAACTCATTCCATAAGCCAGTAACCCTGTTCAAAAAGTAAAATTGTTTTAACTGGAGCCTATCCTGATTTTTACAAACTTAAATTTGAGTCAGCTCAGCTTGTTTCCTTCGGATTATAACACAAATAAAGCAGAGACTTTTATACTAATTATTGATCCCCTGGATAATCTTATAAACTTTGTACGATCACCTCTTACCCTCCTTCACACAAGAGAAGATAAGTTGAGATCTTAAGTTATTTCCATAAGGTTAACCTTCCATCCCAGGAGTAATATCTTTATAGCTCTCCTCTGAATTCTTTTCAACAAGTCAATATCATTTCTTAGATAAGGAGTCCAAAACTGTACTCAGTATTCCAAGTGAGGTTTAACTCATGATTTATGTATAGAGTTAGTTACCTCTTTTGACTTGAAATCAAAATAAATAAATATAAAGCACTGCTTCAATAACTTGTGTGACTTATCCACCACTATGGCAAAATCCATTTCCTCATTCACACTACTGAGTGAGTTACCATCTATATTAAATGTGTGATACAAATTATGATAACTGCATTATAATTAAAGGTCATTTGCTAAAAACTTGTCCAACTAACCAATTAGTCTGAGTCATTTTATAATATGTCAATACTGCTAGAAATACCCAAGAGTTTAATGTCATCAGCAAACTTTCCTAATTCACTAATTATGTCCTTATCAATATCATTAATGTAAATAAGAAAAAGTCCCCTGAAGCACTCCACTATTAACATGAGTACAGTTTGACTGGATTATGTTAATATCAACTTTTTTACCTTCTCTCATCCAACTATTCTTCAGTTTAATTTACTGATCTTTCTTCAACTCTCACTGTTGTAATTTTCTTAACTAATCTTTTGTGTGGCACCATATCAAAAGTTTCATGATATTCTAAATATACCATTTCCATTATTATTTATGATTAATTCAAGATTGTTCAGCTTAATCAATTACTGTCATGACACAAAAATAATCAACTTATTAGAATTATTGTTTCCAGTTATTACTATTTTTGGTTATTACATTTGTCCAAATCTCATATGAGAGCAAGTAACTATTGTAATTTACTAATAAGCCAGAAAATTAATCAATTAGAATATTCTATTAATTGTCCAGCATTACAGATTAGTAAGGGAAGATGTTATGGAATCTATATTGAATTTCTCTTATGATAAATATATTTCAACAGATTATTTTGCAAAGCTTCTTCATATCAGATCTCTAGAATTTTTCCCATTAAAGAATTAAGACTAACTGGTTTGTTATTTCTAGGGAAACTTATCCTTCATAAGATAACCCTTCCATTCCCTGAGTAATCCTAATAGCTTTTTTCTGAACTCTTTTCAACAAGTCAGTATCCTTTTTTAGATAAGGAGACCAGAAATGTACACAGTATTCCAAGTAATTTTATTTGGTTACTTTCAAACAAATGTTTTTTTCTATAATACATGTGTGTGTGTGTGTGTACAGTAACAAAAGATCATTCTATTTCAAAAAAACATAGTGTGTAATGTCTGCTCCAAGAAAAGTTCTTTTAGTATACTGTAAAGTCACTTGAAATCATTCTAATAGCTCTCCTGAATATACTATTATAAATCAACGTGATGAACTTGTATATTAAATGAAATAGAGATGAGTTATTGATTGGGATCTCATTTTAAACATTATACCACCTCATGAGAGCCTGCATATTAATTATGTTCTTTTATACTTTTTACACCTAAGATATTCATTTTCCTTTGTCTTTTTCTTGTAATAAAAGTTGTATTTAATCATTTAAGATAGCTAAATAATTTTTACTTGTTTTTTGTCAATTTTCCAGATAATATATCATATGTGACTGGTTTCATGAAAATGTGGTGCTCTGTGTTTACACATAGAAATTTATCTTTTTAAAGTGTCTGAATTTTTCTCTACAGTTTTTACATTCAACTATTGATATATGATTTGACACTCTTGTTTCCAACTCTGAATCTATGAAAACCTATTTAGTTTCTTCTATAAATAGTTATTAAATAAAATACTACTTATAGTGGTTATCAAGAATCGTTAATGACATTACGAAGTTTCAATTCACACTGACCATAATTGTGATTATTATCTTAATGAACTTAAAAGCTTTTTTTAAAATGCTTTTTGTCATCAATTCCATATGGAAAATATTTTGCTTTAAATAAAAGTTGTGGGCTAGAAGATTTATGTCAGATTATACAGTAGTCAGTTGTTGTTAAATATTTGCTTGCAGCTATTACAGAAGTTGAGCACATTATATTAAAATGATTTTGGAGCTTCATCACATCATTATATCATCATTTCCTTGTCTGGTTATGTTCTACCTGATGACCATGCATCATAACAATAGCCCTGCTGTATAGTTTCCACTGGAAAAGGTTCAGTCAGAAGGCTGCCATGTACAAAGAGTCCCAGATCTCCCTAAATGCTTTCCATAATCCATCTAGTGTATGAGGATGACAGTTTACAAGCATCTGCTTCAACAGCCCAATCACACAGAAATTTATAGCTGGTGCATCCAGCTATTTGAACAGTATTTTTTGCATGGATTAATATGATTACCCATTTCATTCTCCAGGTGTTTGAGGTATGCAATGATTGACTGGATATGTCATGGAAGCAATCTGTATACACAAGACTTGTGTCACTTTTCCAGATAGAGATTCTTCTTGATTGTGAAGTGTACTGTTACTGTTGCCATGTGGATGGCTTTTTCCACCTGTTACGAGATGCTGAAATTTGCTTACCACAGCCTGGATATTACTTGTCGTAGGTCTCTTTCTAGATAGTTCTGGTGCCCAAAGTTGATACATATTCCTTTGTTTTTTAATGCAATTAAGTACAAATGATATCCACATCCTAGAAATTCTAAATCCCCAATCTAAACACATCTTTGTGATCTGAATGTATAAATATTTTGTCTCAAAAAGGGTTGTTACAAACTTTTCCTAAAAGTGATCATTTTTTATGGCATCACACTACCTACAGAACGACAAACAATGTCAACATTTAGTTTTGATATATGCCATTCCTTCATGACTTTATATAGGCTGTGGTTCTCATGTGACTTTTTTATTTCTATGTTCAAATAATTTTAATATAATGTACTCAACTATCTGTATTTTCATAAGAGTATTTTAATTTGCTGATTATTTTTATTTTATTTAGTAAACATTGTTTGAAGTTTATATATGAATATTATAGAAAATGACTTTTATAATTTTTTTAATTTTTTGCTTTATTTTGATAAATTGTTTAATTTTAAAGCTGGCTAAATATTTTATAAGATATTAAAGCAAGCTGGTCAAAAACTGCATTTTAAGTATAACTTAGTTCTCACTTTTTCATTCTGTTAAATATCTTTCATGACAAAGGAATTTTTTGCATAATATTACAGCTTATGCTTTGTTCGAATATTTGTTAGGTCTCAGTTTTGCTCCAGGCATCTCTTTGTAAGTGTATTTCCAAGTTCTTCAACATATCAAACAATACTCATAAACTGTGAATTTTTATTTTATACTATATTTTGGCATACATGTACACAAGAAAAAAAGTTATTTTTGTGCTCTAGTTTTTTGCAATGCATTTAAAATGCTTTTTTTATGAAAAAGAGTAAATGTTAGTATTTTGGTAACTTTGTAACATGGGTTATAACTTAACAGTAATTGGTTTTTGTTTAAAATAATCTATAATTTTTAGTTACAACGATTGCTATATTCATCATTCTTTTAAATTTTCTGTTTTTTTTTCAACCAAGGAAACAAACATTCAGTAAAAAGCTTTTACAGTTTGGAAGTAAATAATAAAAGTTGAAGGATTTTTTAAATAAAATATTTGATACATTTAAAGCACATTACATTTATAGCTTCCGACTTAAACAATTACTTGCATATTGTGCTAATGCACTAATGTAGTGTTGGATAGAAAAGTCATACAGTTTTACTTAAGAGTCTATTTTCCAGATAAGTATATTTCTTGAATTTAGTGTTTTCTCATTACATATTTTAATATATTTTGATGTATATAATTAAAGTATGATGATGACTTTATTTGTAGTATGTTTTGTTAATGTTTAGTTTGTGCATATTGATATGATCTTTAGAAAAAATTTTGTTCACCTTTTAACATGTGATTTGATAATGTACTGTAAGATATGTTTTTGAAAAAGGAAAATATTACATTATCTTGGAAAGAATAGCTAATCAAATTAAAACTACAAAAATGGTAATCCTATATAGCTTTGTTTGTATTTCTTCTTTACTACAGGTGGAGAAAGGTTAGGCTACAGTAACCCTACAGAGCTCAAAGTGGTGCTAGAAAGTGATGGAACAGAGGTTGAAGATGAAAATTACTTTAAAACAGTGGACAGAGACACAATCTTTATCTTGCTCCGTCCTGGTGAACAGTGGTTCCCTCCTAGCATGGAAACATTGCGAGCAGGTATCTCTTGTTTTTAAAGAAACAAATCCAGTGAATAAGAAGCCATAAATATGACTACAATTTTTAAGAATCCAACCATACATCAATTCTTCACAGGAGTAGTGGTTTTAACTTTTCTTAAAATTAACCCCATTTATATGTTTTATTTTTTATGTTTTAATTTTGAATGAAACCACCCGTAGAGTTAATGATTATTTCTTCTAATTTACACTTTACTCATATATCCTAATGTAGGTATTAAAATAGTTTTTAATACAAATGAAATCATATGTTTTGTTACTAAACAAAACTGCTTGAATTTTCCATTTTTAGAACCGTAAACAGATTTTTTTTTTGTTTTTAGTGCTTTTTACATCTTTTTTTTTTTTTTTTTT
>NW_013665994.1:19191-22085 GCF_000517525.1 Limulus polyphemus | reverse complement strand
TATATATATATATATATATATATATATATATATATATATGTATATATAGGGGGATGATAGATAAGCACACCACACATACACACACTCATCAACATTTTAGCTGGTCAGCATATGAGCTTTTTTCTTTCATCAGTAGATTTGTTTTTTGTTTGTTGGGGAAATAAACTCTCACAAGCAGAAACAAATTTGTTCCCTTTGTGTATGCCTAAAATGTTTCACTAATCAATTTCTTACTGATGAAAGTTGTATAATATAATAAAAGCTTTTTCATTTTATTGCTTGCAATCAGTTTGTTATTTCACATTGTTGATAGATGCATATTTTTTATTGTTTTTCTTATATATATATATCTTTTTCTGATGTTTTTGCAATAAATAGAATTCTGTTTTCTGAATTTCTTTCTACTTCAGTATGGATGTTTTAGTACTTATCAGGAACAGATTAAGGTATGTGGAGGCCCTGAGGCAAATATCCTTATGGAGACCCTTTCAAGTATAATAAATATAAAAAAAACTATATTGTATTAAAAACAAACTTTAAAATATAAGAATTAATTATATAAATCGAATATTGCAATATTCATCAATAATGTTAACAAAATATTTGTGGGGACCCTATTTTGTGGGGGTCTTGAGGCAGTTGCCTCATTTGCCTCATGGTTAATCTGGCACTGGTAGTTATTATTTAAAAGCATGGGAATTTTCTTAAGTCATTATTTGATTGGTAAAATAAAGTGATAATTTTGTATTTTTCCACATTTTGGAGGTTTTGTTTTGGGAAAGGAGGGGGAATAAAGAAAATGAAGCTTTAAAAAATTGATGTTACTATTAAATGGGCTATATTCTTTTCATTTTATGAGTCATAAGCCAGTTCTAATGTTACACAGTAGCGGAAGAGGAGGACCTTTAAACATGTTATACCTAACATAGCTTTTATTGTTTAAAGAAGTATCTTTATGAAATCTCATTTAACTATTAAAATGAAAATGTCTTAAACATTCATTGGTTGTTTACCCCTATTCTAAAAGTTTATTTTTTGGTTTGTAGGATTTACAGAACTTTTTTATTTGGAATAAAAAATGATAAAATGAGATTCACCTGTCTATGTATCTTTTATGTGCTATTTAAGCATATTTCTCATATTGTGTTTTTCTCCTGTGTACTTATTTTTCTTACCAAAAATTAGTAAATTAGAATTGAATTAGTTGAAATATTGTGTATTTTTGGTATTGTATATGAATTCTTATGACTAGTAGATGTTGACTTCATGTGTATATGTTAGTTTTTCAGCTTTAAGTTTCAAATTAAAAAGTAATAGGAAAATGTGAGGAAATAAAAAGTAAAAATGTTAAAATAGTATAATAATCAATTTTACCTGTAGTTAAGTTCCAGTTGTAGAAACAAGGATTATCAGTGAAAATAATTAATTTTATCACCTGAGTTATACCCATGCAGTTTATGTCATTTCAGTTATAAATGTTTGTTCAAAGTTGCTGCAAAATAGGTTTTTTTCAGCCATTACAGCCATTCCTCGAATTGTTTGTGATGTTATCAACAGCCTGGAGTTGGTGGATAAGCAGCCTTCATGGAAAATCATGGACAATAAGGGCCGCATTACAGTTGTGTTACACTGGGATCAGCGAGATATCCACAGGCCACCTGGCCGCCAACCGTCCAGCAAACAGGGTACCATGTGGAGGGTAGAAGTGATGTCACAAGAAGCCCAAACTGCTGACCAAACCACTGCCGACATTAAAGACCTTTCAATTCAGAGAGGAGCTTGTGCCAAACTTAGTCTTGAAGACCTGGAAACCAGGCTTCCATCTTGTATGCTGCCAAAAAAAATTATAGAAAAGGAGGAAGTAAGTATCATCATTTATTTGTAGATATGAAGGTTACTATTCTTTGTTTTTTCTTTTATTAATAAAATCTTGATTACAAATAGTCAAGAGTTATATACATAGTATTTTTATTATTTTTCTTTTAGGAACTGCCAGAAGAAGGAACTTCTGCAGGACCCAGTGCAATTGCTGTACAACGGAAGGTAGGAAAAGGTCATGTTAGATTCTTGAATGTTACAAGAGAGTCAAAGATTCCTCAACAAAATGAGTCTGAATCAGACACAGAAAACACAGCTTATGATGAGGAACAACTCTCTGAACGTTACCTCCTACTGACAGACCAGCTATCTTTAGAGCAAAACTGCCATTTGACCATTAAAGACATTGGTGTTATTCTAGAGAGGCTAAGTTCCAAGATAGTAGATGTGGACAAATTAGAGCGAGAGAAAGAAAGCTCTGAGGTGCACAACTGGACAATCAAAGCATCTATTCGAGGAGAAGTGCTTCGAGAAATTGGAGTGATTTACAATGGACAATACTATGGGATAATAGAGCACCCAGGGTATTTTTGATTGGTGTTCATACTTAATAACTGAAATTTTGTTCTGGTCATTGCTGGAGTCAGGTACTGCTTAGTTGCAATAGTATTAACTTTGTTCATTTACTAAGAAAAGAAAGCTCAAAGAATAAATCTTGTTAAGGTAAATTTAACATACCTGGAACTTTGAATATAAGGTTTTTCTGTAGTTTTGACACTCAAGAACGTACAGTTAGGTAAAATATTTCTATTCATAATGTTTTGCAAAACATATATCTTTTTTTTAAGAATTCCATGAACTCATATAACTTAAGTTTTATTTTTTTTTCTCTCTCTCTCTGCAGAATTAGGTACACATTTAGAGTTCCACTTGTAACAGTTTTTGTGAAGTTGAACTTAAAAGTGTGATTAATTAAATAGATATTCATCTTCTGTAGAAGATAGTTCATGTAAGTATTTATAGATACATACAAACCAATCTTTTCCAATACGATACCTTAGCTTTTCTCATTCAGT
>NW_013665994.1:0-18668 GCF_000517525.1 Limulus polyphemus | reverse complement strand
CTCTATATATATATATATATATATATATGCAATTTTCACTTGCCACTAGCATTGATACTTCCACCTACCATCACATGATACAGTTGTGCTATAGCATGCAAATAAGCATGTGAAAACCCTGCACCAATAGAAGTGTGATGCACCCTCCTGGCATAGCTGGCTCCCTCTATACTTTAGAGCCCAATCTTAACTTCTCGATTTGGCATAGTAGAGTTCAGACGTATCTAACTTTTCCTCGCATTTGCTTCAATTTTTTTATTTCACGATTTGTTAATCTACTAGCTTTGTTGTTTACAGTTTTATTTTTTTCAGTGAAACTAAATACTGTAGGTTGATTTCTAAGTTTCCACTCTTAATTTGAATTCTGAATTTCAAATTATATCAAATACTACTGTTGTTTTTCCTGCTCTGTGCCCTCCTCCTGCAACTGTTCAGTTGAGTTGAGGTGAGCACATTACACAAATCAGGATCCACATTTTCTGGTGAAGATGTTTCAGTTTTGTATCTCATGACTTTGGGTCCATTATGCAGCCTGCTGTATCTCCTTATACCAGACCAGATATTCCTTTTCCTGGTGAGTTTATTAATTATGCACTCTTCCATTTGGTCTGGCTTCTGCACCCTATGTATTCTGTCAGGTGGTCAAGGGCTTTGCTGAACTCATTCTTTCTCACAGTCTGTGGTTCCACCATTATATTGATGACTGGTTGTTTTTAGCTCCATCCCAACAAACATCTCATTCACCTACACAGTTACTTCTTCATGAGGTGACTCGTGTCAGTTAATTGTCAAGCTGGAGAAGTTTTTTTCTCATTATGAACTAATTCCTTATCCACTTGGGAGCTTTATACAACAACTATCTCAGTTGGGTCCAGCCTTCTCCTTTTCGGTTGAGATTCATAGAGCTATTAATTCACAATGCTCCATATTATCTTTCTCTGCATGTGAAGTTCTTTCTCTTTTGAGGACTTGGACTTCCATCGAAGCCCTTATTACCTTGAGTCATATTCATACATGCACCCTTCAGTGGGTGTTGCACAATCAATGAAATTATGCTCTTGTTTCAGTTATCCTACTCCCTTCCTCACTACAAGTCTATTTAGCCTGATGACCCAAAAGGGACAACACCACAGCAGGCATTCCTCCTCCCCATCCTGAGTTACATCTTTTTACAGATACTTCTTTGTTGGGTTAGGAATTCCCAAGAAAGAGTGGGTTGCTAGTCTTTGTTCGAGTTGACTCTGCATGTCAATATTCAATAGCTCCTTGAAGTTCATCGAGCATTGGATCATTTCCTACCTTTAGTATGACACAAATTGTTCATGATACATTCTGACAATTCAACCATTGTCTCTTACATCATTTGACAAGGGGGCACCCATTCTTGTTCACTTTGGTTTTGAACTTATATTCTGGGCCCATTCACATCCCACACACCTATTAGTGTGTCATGTTCCAGGTGCCCTGAATTTCATTGTGGATCGATTGTCTCAACCTGACAAAATTCTCCCCGCAGAATAGTCCATAGATTATCAGGTGTTTTGGTGGTTGTGCACCAAGTGGGGTACTTCAACTCCAGATGCATTTGCCACCCACCTCAATTCCAAGCTACCCCTCTTTTGGTACCTGGTTCCACATCCTTTGGCTTTGGCAGTAGATGCCTTGTGTCAGGATTGGTTCAACCTTTATTCCTATCCTCCTATCCATCTACTTCCCAGAGATCTATCCATTATTCAAATCACTCTGTGTTGAGTTCTTCTCATTGCACTTTTTTGGCCAGCTTAACCTTGGTTTTCAGTTCTTACCCTACTTCAGTTGTTACCTCCATTACCATTCACTCTCTCCTGCTCCATGCTTCGTCAACTTCAGTCTTCTGCATGTCATTTTGCCCTCATCACACATGGCATTTGTCCAGTCCATTGTGAGGCAGTCTGGACTCTCCACATGTGTATCATTCCTTTTTTTGTCTCCTGCCCTCTTCCTTTTGTTTTATTCCTTTCAGCTATTTTGTCCACCTAATCTTACATTCACACCTTTTTACTTCCCTTCCATTTCCCATTTGTATTTCCATTTTGATCTAGATCATCTTCTCTGTCGTGGTCCCTCCAGATATGTTGCCCACATGGCTTCCTTTCATAGTTACCATCCCCACCTCTTTCTCCATTGTCTCCAAAATCTCACTGTGTTTTCCAGATATCCTCTCATCAGATCTGACTTATCACTCCCTCCTTGGCTGCCCACTTCCATTGCCCATGAGAGGAGATTGATCATTCAGCCTGGCATGTGGACTACACCACACACCATTATCTCTCATTATTCATCATGTAACTGTCTCCTCCTCATCAGGATACCAAGTTCCACCTATTGCTATTCTACACAACTCAGTTCAAGTGTGAGTGGGTAAGTAATTTTTCTATTTCATTATTTTTATTACAGGGGCACATTTTACATGTTGGATCCCACTCTGTGGTAATGGTGCCTCTCCAGGTATACTAATCCTTAAATCTGCACTGTATGGCCTTTAAGGTCTATAACATTCACTGTTGAGATGGATAGGGTGTTCCACAAGACCACAAATATGTTCATCCTTGCGGTGTTTTGTATCATAAATATATCCATCCCAGACTGTACCAACTCATGGACTATCATGAGTAAAGCAGTGTCAGGATAGTTGCCCATCCCTCTGATCCTGGTTTAATAAATCGGGACTGGCCTGCTTTTAAAAATAGAGTTTTTTGATCATCGATTGCAATTTCTCCAGTGTTGTGTTTTTGTGGACTCCCCACCATGTTATTCCCTTCTTCCCTCTTCGAGTGAAGTATGGAAGTCCTTTTCATATACCAGCTCCCAGCCACTGGGTTGGTGGACCATGGAGGCATCCTTCTGACTGTGCTCAATCCCATTCAGTTGAGAGTAGTGTAATGAAGTTCTGCTGGTGTAGTTGATGTGTACTCTCCTTCTACTGCAGACCTGATGTACAATTCCAAATGTCATCTGGTTATGGACTGGATGAATCTGCCACATACAGTTCACCCCTCCAGCTGGAAACCCTCTTTCTTACCACCACCTGGATATCAATTCCTGGGTATGCTGGTGCTGGTTGGAACTGGACCAGCCAACATAAGTCCTCACACATGTGGTTAGGCTGGGACTCCCCTCCTATCATGGATTGGATGATACATTCTCAATGCCACCTGGTTTTGGACTGGAGTTGATCCTCCATGTTGCATACCACTTTCCTACTGTTGCCCAGATGTTGTGTTCCTGAGAATCTGGTGTTGGTTGTGTACTAGATCTGCATGCATGTTCTGGCCTGGGTTTTTGGAAGAGAAGTCCTCTTTCCCTTCTGACTCCTGGGCTTCAGGTGAAGACAGTTGGGACTCTTCTCCTACTGTAGCCCAGATGCTCCTTTTTCAATGCCACCAGGTCTTGGACTGGAGTTAACCCACTAATTATGGTCTGACATGCCTTAGCCACTCTATACCATTTGGTCCATTCAATTAAGTATTAGATGTGCTCCTTTTCCATCCAATACGTATCTTTACATTGAGCAAAGACTATAGCTGGTACAAATGTGGTGCAGTCTCCCACAGATGTATTCCTCTACAGAGAGATGTCACATTTCATGGGCTCTCTTTGGATGCTTTCTGAAGAGTCTTCATCTAGGTTCATTTTGCACCGGTCTCTCCACCAGTTCAATGTGGGGTTCTAGTTATTATTTGAGAGGAGGTAAGATATCGTATCAGAAGTTATAATTTTCCTACACTGGAAATTAATTTCTTATAGATACATACCTCCACTTACAATTCCCACTCATCCTCCCCACTTCCAGTGTTTCTTTTTTGCCTAATCTCAAAGTGAAGATTAGGCTCTACAGTATAGAGGGAGCCAGCTGCACCAGAAGGGTGTGTTGCACTCATATTGGTGAAAGATTGTCTCATGCTTATTTGCATGTTACAGTGCAGCTGTAACACATGTAAATACTTGAGGGTAAGTGGGAGTATCAAGGCTAGTGGTGAGCAGAAATCGTACATATAGAGGGCAGCACTGAACGAGAAAAAGTATTACGGAGGTAAGTATCTATCGGAAATACATCATCAGTGTAGGAAAATTACAACTTTTTATTCTCTTTGATTTTACTAGATTTACTTGTACCATTGGGTCTACTCATGAACATCATTGTGTAAACATACAGGTGAGAAATATATGGAACAATTTTATTGTTTGATTGTACCATATATGCTTCTGTCAATTTATTATACGGGCTATAGTTGCATCTATCAGCTTGTACAGTCTTGTGGGCATGAATGTAGGATTATTGGTTAGATTCATTGTATCATACCTTCTTATCACTGCCAAGAAAGATTCATTTGTAGTTGCCTTCCAATCAAGAATAAAAATAAAATTTGTTAATAACCTTAGGAATTATTGTGAGGCATCATCTAAATCAAGAAATGCAATGTTTCTGGGTTTGTTTCAGGTTCGGTCTGAAGGGATGGTAAGGTTCATATGTGATTTCAAATGGAGAGTTTTAATTATAACATTGTAACTCAAGCTTTTGGTAACTCATGAATGTTCATTCCTTGGAGTTGTGTGCACACATGTTAAACTGTGGTGTATGGAAGTCATAGTTGAATGAAAAGCACAATTTTCAATGCTCACCTATTTCGTGCATTATTTAAGCCTTCACTTTTAGCGACTGCTTTTGATGTTTTGCAAAAACTTTTAATCCATGTATTTTACATAACTGTAGATACCTGCAAGTAAAAAGTCTAGTCTTTCAGCCTGCCACCATGCACTGGACTGTTCTGGTTCCACATACTGGTTTTCTTGTGACCTATGTGGTGATGACAACAGCTCAGGAGTCAGCATGGTTGTCAGTTTCCTAGGGATGGTTTTCCCTCATACCTTGTACCTGTACAAAATTGATATTTATAATTTTTTTAACCCTGTTCTCAGCTCAAGATCATACCTAGAGATAGCTATACATATGTACATATAGATATAAAGTAAAAACGATAAATTCAATCACCAAAGTATATGTTAAGTAAAAATGTGGCATTATCATCTTGCCTCAATATGTGCTGTCATTTGTAAATGCAGTTATATTATACTTTTATTTGTTGCACAAAGTGCCATCAAATAGAAATTTTGATCCAAAAAATACTAGTTTAAGGCTTCCATGATGAACAGCGTTAAATAGACAAAGAAGCTTCTATGAGACAAAAGATAGCAAAGTAAAAATAAATTCAAAGTTCTACAAGTTTACAAACATACAAAAAAAGTTTCTTTTCTGAATTAAAAATTCCTTATACTTCTAGAAGTTTGGGATCAGGAGAATTTTGTCATTTAATCTTGATGAGGGTAAGAAACTATAATCATGGAAGGGGATTTTCCTACATTTTTAAACCTTTTGAGACCTTCGTTTTCTGTATTCACTCTTCTTTTCTCTTGGATTTTCTTTCTCCTTGTAATGTGTATTTAATGTTGTTTTTTGTAATGAAGTTTCTTAGTTTAATTTTCTGTTGAATTGAAGCTGTTGACAACAATGTAAAGTTTTATCATACATTTGTAAAAATATATAAAATTTGGTTTGTAACAGAAGCTTAGATAACTTAATGAATAACATTGAAAATAAATATTTCATAAGCATGTTATAAGCTAATCAATATGCTATTCTGATCAATACACGGATGCCTATTACATTTCTTATGTATTTCTTTAATAGCTACAAGGCCAAAACTTTTATGTAAGAAATGGTTTGTTTGCACCTTAACCCTTTTGATCAGAATTTACATTATCTGCTGTTAATTCATTGACTGCAGCTGCTCTAAGTATGTGCAGAATTTTTGCAAGCTATACACATATACAGCACACTCACATTCATCTGTCAGGGGCAAATCTTACACTATACAGTGAATTAGCATTCAGTGGGTTAAATTAACTCAGTGCACACTATAATAGTGACATGTATGACTTCTGGTTGACCACAAACACAATACCTCAGAGAGCAGCACAAGAACACAACATTCAACACATAAATGTTCCACAAACTGTTAAATCTCAATAAGGTTTGACTTTTAGTCTTCCAAACAGATGTTTTAAGTTGAAGTAATTACTCAGTATTTCATTTGAATGTCCATTGCTTATGGATAATTACAAGAATATCTGATTTGCCACTTACAAGTGCCTAGCCTGAGATATAGCTTATCATATTGTGTGCAACTTCCTGTGAATCAGTACATAGGTAGAGCCAGGATTGAAAGTACCTCTCATGGTATTCCTACTAACTGTTAGTTTTCATGACTTATCCTCATAAATTATTAATGTACACCCATTTAGCTGATCAAATGATACAAAAATAATAATACTTTCAACCCATCTCTGCCTAAGTGTATGGAAACAATCTTATGACTGCCACTAAATTTACCAATGACACATCTAGCCACAAACAAACTGACACCCAAACAACAATAGGTTTCATTTAACATGTTCTTAAAACTATGAACTTTATAACTGTATGCCAAAACAATGCTATTTAACCCACAGACTCCGAAGCACATTAAAAAAATTTCTTTGTTGTTGATACCTATATACACAGGAACATAAAAACAAAAAATAATATAATCACTATTATAATATTTAATGATATAGTTATTCTTCAAGATATGTTCTGAGTTACAAAAATGATAAGATATAATTTCAAATATTAATTCAAATAAAATGTTACTTATGACATATACCATAAACTGTCTTGGCTTTATTTTTCAAATACTAACCTACCTCATGCAGAACTAATAATTTCAAGAACTAAAGTAATGCAAAAACACTAAGAGGGGAAAACTATATAAATTTATGGCCAGCATACTTTATGTAACATTTCACATTCCAAATAACTAATGTTTTCAAACTAAAAAAATGACAATCTGATGGGGCTCTAATTATTGTATAGACTGTATATTTCTATTAATGTTCTCTGAATACAATTTCAATGTAAATGCAACCATCCTGAAACCAGAATAGTCTTGCTATATATCAAGACATGCAGTTTATTTACCTAAACCAAATTTGAAATAAAAAGTAGAAAGCAAACTTTTCAATTCTATACAAATGTATGTTTATGATTTACCATTGTCATCAAATCATTGGTACTTTTGGTTAAAAGCAGCCTAATGGATAGTGTACTGAACTGTGAATCTGAGGATTCATGGTTCGCATTGCTTTTCCTTAATATTTGCATTGCAATTTGGGTCAGGGGAGCATCGTAAGAATGATGGTCAAGTCCTATTATATGATTAGAGTTGGCATTGAGTGTTGAGTACCTGCCTTCTGTCTGGTCTACCAATTAAAAATTATGAACAGATAAAGCTTTTGTAACTTTGGAAAAAACAATGGTACTTTTATTTAATAATTAGGCTACAAAATGCACAAGTGTAGTATTCATATGGATGAAGAATGATTTGTCAGTGTGAATTCATATTAGACAAAGCATGTATAATTTACCTTAGGTGGTAATGATAAAATCTTTTATTCCATTTTAAGAAAAATAAAACCATTGCAAATAGTTAAATTCTTATAAAGAATTATTGGTTCAAACCTAGCCATGATGTCAGAAGTACAATGTTATTTTGTTTAATTGTTCAGGTGATTCGAAAGAGCTACGCTTTAGTTCATTTGTCCTAAAAAGTAGATATTTCACTAACAGAAATTATAAATCCAATTCCTCTGATGCTAAGAAATTCAAAAAAAGGAAATTTTCTTTCATCATTAGGGGGGAGGGATGGTGATGCTTCATATCTGTCTTTCATTTATGTATGGCTTGGAATCCTCTTTGCACTTGTGTTGGTTATTTAGGCTTTACATTGTCCTAATTATAGATTAAATTTTCTGTTAGATTTCACATTGCACAATGATTAAAAGTTCTATATCACACACTTATGTATGCTTGCTGGTACAATGATAATGCTACATTTACCTGTATAATTTATTTTGCTGATCCAACATAACAAATTTAGTTTTTTTACTCTTTCTGTTTGTTCTGCATATTGATCACTTTTTTGGTGCTAGTTACAGTCCTTTTTTTTTGTTATTCTGAAGTAGATAACAGATTTTTTTAAACCAGGGATGAACATAATAATAAAAAAGTTCTTAAGGCTCAGTGTAAGGTTGAATTTATATTCCCTGGTGTTTTTTTAACCTTTTTTGGTTTTAAAGTAAAGGAATATCTTTATTTCTTCATTTATTGATTTTAATTGAAATTCATATAATCATTATATATTTATATTTAGAAAAAATGTGTTTACAGATTTTGTGATTTAATAAAAAATATTTTATAATCATGAAATTGGTGTCAATAAAACTAAACTGTATTGATGAAACCTCTCTGTATACACTATACATCTTAGTATACATCCCTTACATGTTAATTGACCTAAAATCAGGTGTGAGTTCAATTCAGTTGTGTTACGTTTCTTATTTAGTGAGAATGGCAAAAATCAAAATTGGGTTATTGTTTTTTGTATCATATTCCCAAATGTATTTTTTGTAGGAAACAAATGATTTTTTATGTTCTGAGTTGATCAAATTCTTCCAGTTGAATGAAAAGACATCATAGAACAATAGAAAACTTTCACATTATCAAATTATGATTCTCAGTGCTCAAAGTTACAAATTTTTCTTCAAAAAGTAAATATTAATATACAGTAGAGTACAATGTGACTTTATATTAAAGTTTAAATTTCTTTTATGAATATTTTGTTTTTTATGTATATGATGCTAAGAAACAGGTTTCAATACCAGTAGTGAAGTTTGTGTTAAGCAATAAACACTTTTAACTGTAATTTACAGTAAGAGATCTAATTTCACAACTAAAGAAACTGCATAATCAGCTTTGAATCTGTTATGCTCTAAGATCCTTACTTTAGAATAATAACAATTAAATAGATACTTGGTGAAGTACATGTATTAAAAGATGACTTTTGAAAATGTAATTTTACATGCTTCACGACAAAATGGTGGTTATGAAATGTACATTATACATTAGACTATATATATCTGATGATAACATATTGGACTGAAAACACTTAGTTGATAGTTAGTAAGTTTATTTATCTGGACATAAGAAGATATGGCCTGGATTGTGTCACAAGACCATATATATCATCTTAATTAAAACCTTTATTTCTTGTTATATATAACCAGTTATTCTTTTAAACTAGGATCAAATGTATGTATGTATGTAAATATATATATATATATATATACACACACAAACACACCTAGTGCCCTGGCATATGAATATGAGCACCTCTAAATGTGGTATTGTCCAAAATACTAACAATATTTTCATGCCCATGATATCCATAACTACTGAACATGAACCCTTTTGAACACAGAAAAAGTGAAGCTACCAGGTACTTGGTGGGTCTGTTTCAGCACAGTTTCTTGCATGTGTTATACTGCAGATTGATACCATCAGTATCAACTCTATGACTATACTGCTCATTTTATTATGCTAGGACACTGTGTGTGTGTATATATTTATACAAATTTGCTGTAGATTATAGAATCTGTTGTTTTTTAAATAAATTGCTAATGTAGAGTAGAGTAATTTTCAAACATAAAACCAATTAAGTTTTTTTATTTAATGCTTTTATGAATCAAGAAGAAATATAAATGCAGAATGGAAAATATGTGTGTATGTAGGTATATATATATACACACATATATTAAGCTTGTTTAGATGGTTCTATGATTTAAGTCATCTCCATAGCTTTTAATTGTTATATTGAAGCTCCATATGATATTATGAAAGTTAGATATTGATAATAATGCTGTTAGTTTCTCAGTATGACACAAAAATGTTTTAGTCTCAAAGATAAATGAACACACTAAGAAAGTTTTTCATGTCCTTGTGTTGTCAGTGCCCAAAATCATACCTGGTATTAACAAAAGAATTGTTTAATAGACAAACTCATTTTCAGATTTTACCTAATTGCTGTAGTTTTCTACCTTTTTATTTTACTGTTTTGTTTATTTTTCACTTTAGAGTATTTATTACTCAACATAGTTTTTAATGTTTACGTGCAAAATTTGGGTATGCAAAGAATGACTATAAAATACAGCTAGGTTCTGTAAATGTACATTTCTGTAGAGAATATGGAGGTCTATTTGGTATTCTCTTCTGAAGTTATAAAGTAAGTTATAGTCAGTACAGAATTATTCAACTGAGCTTGTTAAATGGAATATATATATTATTCACAAAAATGGCTGCCTCATAAGTGTGAATTGAATTGTGATAATGAAATTTAGAATACTGACATTAACTAGCATGTCTATTAATACATTAAAAGACTGTACATTTTATTGAATTTTGACTGTATAGAGTGTTTTATCTTTTTTTTTTTTCACTCTGTTAAATGTATTGTTTATTAAAAATACCTGACCTGAACCATGTTTTACTAGGTCTTAAAGTCACTACACTGCCTCATGTTGGGTTTTTAAGAAAGTTGAAACCCTTGTTTTCAAATCTAGTTAAGATGTGTACCTGAAAAAGTCACTTCATACAAATATATATGCATATATACTCAAAGTTTGGTGATTTTGTAGCTCATCTGTGACTTGTGTCAGTTCAACATTCTCTAAAAGATTTTTTACTTTTTTTTTTTTTTTTTTACTTGTTGCTGTTTCTCAGTTTAGGACTTGCATTTCTCCATTTGATGTGCACTTATTTCTAACATTTATTTATTTGGTATATATAATTTTAAACCATTATGAAGTAGGTTTTTTTTCATATTTGTAGTTATATCTATGAATAAAAATATATTTGCTGGTTATGTTAACAGGAGTGTACAATATAAATGTTTTGTGTGATTACTTGAAGATTGTAATCTAAATTCCATGTACATTATTTTACATTAGAGAAGAGATTGAGCATTCACATTTGCATCTTCCAATTTTTGCTTTATGGTAGTTGATAAAATCAAATAAAAGAGTTACTTGAAATTTGTGTACATGTTGAAACTTTTTTTTTTATTTTTACCAGTCATATTAACCTTCAGAGAGTAATCAAAATGCTCACAAGATTTGTCTTGCACAAAAACCATGAAAATGTTCATAGACATTATATGCAAGATATTCAAATAAAAATTTAACTGCATTTTCAGGTTTTATTCCAATGTGATTTCACAGTGATCTTCTAATTTTCATGTGTAATTTCTTTGCTTGTGTGGTTAACTTGTGGGGGAATTTGATAATAATACTACACATTGCAGCAATGGCATTTTATAAGTTGAAGTATGGTATGTAATTTCAGCATTTTATCAGCAAGAGGGAATAAATATTGTAAAGAAAAATATTTTATATATGTATCCTCCAGCTGTTATATTTTTACAATACATTAATGACTTTTTTTTTATGCTACGGAAATAAGTCATGCTTCAGTAGAGATTTGGCAATTCAAACTGCAAGATTTCATCTTTCTATAAAACATTATGTTTAACTATACTCAGAAATATTAAAATACACTCTGTGCAGGTTTTCTACACTTAGTTAACACCCATGTCTTAACCATTGTCTATAGTTATATATAACAGTAGTCATTATTAGAAAGATTATACCATTGTGAACAGAATTTAAGTTGTGTAAACTTGATTTAATCTTAGCCATGTCTACGGTTACATACAATAGTAGTCATTACGAGAAAGGTTATATACCCTTGATCACACCTAACTGAAGGGGTGGTGCAGAGGTTTGTGCCAGTTCTTACTAAGTGAGAGTGTAATCTCTGCTTTGATATGCTGAACGAAAATTATCACCACTTAATATATTGTGCTAAGACTTTGGTATGATTTGAAAGTGTAGTATAGATACAAACTTGAGGTGTTTTGTTGAGAAGGGCAGTGATGTTTTGTTCTTCCTCTGTTTCAACAGCTAGAACAGTTTGAAAATCTTTGTCTATGTTTTTTCAGATGTTTGCAAAAAATTACACAAGAGCTATTTGTACTAGCCTTCAGATCCATAATTTTGAACTGATGGACCAGAGGGAAGACAATTAGTCAACAGCACCGTCCGCTAACTCTTGAGCAACTTTCATGAGATTTGATCATTACTCTTATATTGTACCAAAGCACAGAACATGAAGTTGAAGCAACGCGGCTCAAACCAAGTACCCTCAGATTCAGAATGGTATACCAACCACTAGCCCACGTCCAGCCCCCAAACAACATAGAAGCCATCATACTTTTATTATTATGAGAAAAATATACTTTTTCCTCTGTTTTAAACTCGTGTTTAAACTTTTCGTTTGTTATTTCGAACCTCCCGTAATGCAGACAAAATACATTATCTGTTAGCTCAGTTTTATTTTAGAATACCACAGAGGAAAGTACTATAGGATACTATTTTCTGTATACGATAGTACTTCATTATTTATTTTAAATATACAATTAAATAGAAGTAAAATGTGTTTCATAGCGTTTTGTTTTTGATGTTGCAATGTAACACGCAAAAACGCAAGGGGGGTTCGGGCGAATCTCTATTTTTGTGATTTAAAAAACATTATGCTTATATAGTTATAGCGCAGCCGCTTATGGTATTTAGGTTTTCTACATAGTGTACATTCTACTAATGAAGCATTAGCATTTTTGGCTATAAATAGTTGCATACTTTTGATGTCAGAAATTAGGATTTCCCCCTCATCTTTCAAACATTCTGCGTACGGGCCTGTATAAATGTTGAAGCCCGATCAAAATGAATCCCCGTCCCACAAGAGATGCTTGCCCCTTTCAGCCGCGGGGCGTTATAATGTGACAGTCAATTCCACTTTTCGTTGGTAAAAGAGTTGGCGGTGGGTGGTGATGACTAGCTGCCTTCCCTCTAGTCTTTTGTTGCTAAATTACGGACGGCTAAGCCCTCGTGTAGCTTTGCGCGAAATTCAAAATGAACTGCAGCACTTTACGTAAATGTTCCTAAACAAACAAAACACAAAAATGACCCACCAAAACTATATATGAATGGAACACTTCTCCAAACCTTCCAAAATTTGGAAACGCACAAATTATGCAAGAAGTCTAATAGGCAAAAACCATGATGGAATCTCACCAGACAATATCATAAAATTATATAAAACACATATACGACCTATTATTGAATACGTGGATAAACATAGCAATTAAACACATAATTAAATTACAATCTATACAAAACTCTCTAATTACTACAGCATTTAAAGTTCCCCGTAGCACATCATCAAAACGTATGCACAAGTACGCAAACAGGCAAACCATTGCCGATAGACTTGCACAATTCTCTGAATCACTTTTAGAAAAAATTGGCAAAAGAACGATCTGTTTTGTGAACTTGATCGCTATTATATACATGATGGAAGTAGACCTAAGTTAACATATGTTTTAGAAATAGGGATTTTATAAGGCCACCTAATACTAGACCCTAAAAATCGCACTAGTTTTGGACTAAGATGAAAACATTTAAAAGAGTATTATAATGTAAAATGTTCTCGAATTAGTATTAGAACTAGTGAAATGTGTTGTTTGTTATATGCTGAGCTGTTCGTTAAGTGCAAAACTGTAATACCGAACAGTAGTGACGGTATACACAACACAAGAATGTTAATGTCGATACCTACATGGACATTACTCTGAAAGGGGTCGGAGTAAGTGCGGTTTACACGGACCCTTATGTCGTATTAATATCCACATTCATCAACAATTTTAAACCATAGTACAGGAGGGAGGAAGAGGTCACATGAACCTGACCCTCCCAGGTCTTTAAAGACCTAAATCCCGGTACGGAAGAAGCTGAAGCTGATAAGTAATGATAGTTGATTTTTTGTTTGTTTGTTTGAAGTTATGCCCAAAGCTACACAATGAGCTACCCGTGCTCTGCCTACCACGGATATCGAAACCAGGTTTCTAGCGTTCTAAGTCCACAGACATATCGCTGCGCCACCACTATAATGTTTCACTATAGCTTTTCACTATAATGTTTTAAAGTAAGGTTAATATATTTCACAGGTGATGTTATATAATACATCCTGTGATCAAGCTACAACTTGCAGTCTCTACAATGAGTATATGCTTTGCAGACGCTAACATGCCTCGTCATTGTGGCTACTACATCTATTTCTCTTGATAATGAATAAGATTGATTATCACGGAGTACGCAAGGTACATGTTCCCCACATTCTTTCAAGAGAATACCCCCACCTTTCTCTGGTTTTAAAGTCAAAGTAACACCACTGTCTTTGATTAGTGCAAGGCGTATGAAAACTTGTGTCAAAAGTTCCCTCTCAAAAATTATTCAAGATTATTCTTTCATGATACTGTACAAAATATCGAACGTTTTAGGATCGTGTAAAAATGGACTAATACGCGTTTATAGGAGCGTGCAAAAACATGGTATTGAGCATTTGTAGGAAACTTTAGAACCCACCGTAACACTATAGTGCCTAAGTTATTTTACCCTCAGAGTTTTATAAATAAAAGTAATGCACATGTGATTTGTTGATTTTATTAAAATCTTGGTTGTGTGAGGTCATAGTTTCCTAAGTAATCTGAAAATTTGAACAGTGTTAAAGTAAGATGAAGAAAAAAAATACATCTGCCGACGATAGTTTGTACCTTCGCTGTGAACGTTTAATATACTGCCTTTGTATCAGAACATATGTGTATCGATTAATAAGGCACAAAATAACAGAGAAAATGGGTTTTGTTGCTACGAGCATAATTGGATCCAGACGCATTTAAAATTAATTAACCTATTTCAATACCTGTTTCGTTCCACGAACAAAATACAGTCAAAATGATTGACACTCCTGGAGGACTCCTTGTTGAGGTTGAGATGCAATCCCTGATAGCGATACCGAACTATTAATTAACTGACGTTCAATATGATTTGTTATGGATTTAGGTAACAACGAATAAAGCAGCATCAGCTGTTACTGACACCTGGGACAGTCTAATACAACGTAGCTCTATCATGTGGAAAGATCGCCCTAAGTATCAAGAAATATATTTAGCAAAGCTGTATCGCGTTGAGTAACCGAGTCTGATATCCAAAATTACATATCGTGTTTTTATTTGCAGTTACAGTTATATTATTTTTTTGTTAGTAGCTGAAATTTGTTCCCAGCCGCTACATAATAGTCGTGTATCCATGAGACACTTTATCATTTATTTTCATTCGATTATTGTTTTTCGTCATTCTTCTTAACATTTAGTTCACACAGTTTATTACTTACCGTAACATGAAATTGAACACATCATAACATAACATAATGTTTAAGGACAACAAGGGACCTGTTGGACCATCTCGGCTGCCTTATCCTCTAAACTAAACTAAAACTATTATATAAATATATAATTATATAAATATAAAATCTTAGAACCAGCCCTTATCATTCATATAGTTATCAAGCTTTCTCTTAAACTCACTTAAATTTACCGCCTCCACAACTTCCAAATGCAACCATTCCAAAGGCCAACCGCCCAGATGAAAAAAAAAAACTATCTTAGCTGAAGATGACTCCTACTTTGCCAAAATTTATATTTGTGTCCCCTAGTCCTACTATTCTCACTGTTAAGATGAAAAAAGATGTTGCATCAACACTATCAATTCCCTTTACAATCTTAAACACCTCAATCAGATCCCCTATAATTTCTGAGATCTTAACCTCGTCTCACATAACAACCTCTTCATCCCAAGCACCACTCTAGTAACAACCCTCTTCTGAACCTTTTCCAACAATTCAATGTCCTTCCTAAGGTAAGGCGCCCATGACTGAACACAATATTCCAAATGTGGCCTAACCAGTAACCTACACATTGAAATTTTAGCCTCTTTAGACTTATATTAAATATTTCTGTAGATACAACCTAAAATCCTATTTGCCTTACAACTAGCAGTAGTACAATGCTTGGATGGCTTAAGAGACTGATCAACCATTACACCAATATCCCTTTCTTTCGTGACATTAAGGTTATTCCCATCCAAATTATACTTATAATTCAAATTATGATAATCCACATGCATTATCTTGCATTTATTATAATTAAAACCCATTTGCCATTCATTTGCCAAACTCACTAAATGATCTAAATCATTTTGTAAATCAGCAGCATACTCTTTACGGCTAGCAACACCCAAGGCCTTAATATCATCTATAATATTAAATAATTTATTGACCATTCGTGCATTTATATCATTGATGTAAATCAAAGAGAGCAAAGGTCCTAAAATTGAGCCCTGAGGTACTTCACTTGTGACATTAATCCAGTATGATTGAACTCCATATATAACAACCCTCTGCTTTCTTCCATTCAACCACTCTTCTATCAAATTTGCTAAGTTATCCTCCAAATCTATATAGATACTTTTTACAAGCCTTTTATGAGGCACCTTGTCAAATTCTTTCTGAAAATCCAGATACATCAAAATCTACATCTTTACCTTCATCTAACCTTTTCAAAGAATGTCAAAAAATCTGTAAGTTATGATTTTCTCTTAGTGACTATTCAATAAAATTCTAAATTTTGTTAAACTTTGACTTTGTAAAGCATCTTTTATCAGAATTTACCAAACTTTTCCCCCAACTGATGTAAGAATAATAGGATTATAATTACTGGTACAATTTTTACTACCCCCTTGAAAAAAGTAGTGACATTGGCTAACTTCCAATCCTTTGGCACTTGCCCACTATTCAAGGACTTACAGAAAATAGTAGCAAGTGGCTATCATATCCAATCCTTAACCGCCTTCAAAACTCTGGGGAAATATTATCTAGCCCAGGAATAATATCGTTCTTTAAACTCCCCCAGTTGTTTCTTAATGCTCAGAATTAATGTGATCATCTTGTTCGATCTTGTTTCCATTTATCAACTGTTCAGGATGAGGAATACTGATTAAATCTTCCTTAGTAAGAACTGAAGAAAAAGCAGAATTGAATACCCCAGTCATCTCATAGCCATCAGATATAAGCCTTCCTTTATCATCCCTCAAGGGCCCTACCCCATCCTAACATACTGTTTACTCTTAATGTATTCAAAGAAATCCTCACTGTTAATTTTTACACTTTCAGACAACCTTTTTTCATACATCCTTTTTGATGTCCTACTCTCCTGTTTAAAAGTTACTTGATCTTCTGTAATCTTCTAAATCTCCCGTCATACCAATCAATTTAAATTCCTTAAATTTATGTTGTTTTTTTTTATTTTACCTCTTATACCCGTTGTAAGTCAACTTGTTGTTTTTTTTACTTGCTGCCACCCTTTTCTTTCTATAAAGAATATGTTTGTCTTGAATATTTAAATATTTATCTTTTTCCACATTTGGTCAGTGACTCCAAATGTACCCTTCGAATTAGTATAACGTCTTAATTCTGATCTGTGGTAGAACTCGATTTTGGAGCTTGCGAGCCAGGTTCAAATCCGTGTGATACAATAAAACATTTCCCGCACTTCAAGCTGTGGGTGCGTTATAAGAGTGACAGTCAATCCCTTAGCGTGGATGGTTGGTGGTAGAGTGCCGCTGGCTGTCTACCTTCCCTCTGATGAGTAGTTCGAAATTAGGGACGGCGGAAAATAGTCTTAGTAGGTTTACCATAATTACAAACAAGCCACTAAAATATTTTGAGGTTAACAGCTTTTAAAAGTTTTCAAATTTCAATATGAAATAAAAACACGCATGTAGAACTAGTATCCGTATTATGTTACAGCATGTGGATCTGCTGGTTTACAGATTATGGGCAATCTCGAGAAATTTTGTTGAAGGTGCTACTGTTTAAAAATAATAAATAAATGGTGACGTAAAAGGTATCAGCTAATTAAATCTGCAAATTACTATATTCTTACAGCATATAACGTAAAATTTATATCATCAGCCCTCAATTTTTTCTACGATATCACAGGAAACTTTTGCCTTTCTGGCATATATTTTGAACGAAACGTATATCCTCACTAATCAAGGTCTGAAATGCAAGTAGTAGAAGAACTGATTTTTTTATCTATAAGATTCAAAAAATAATACTAATCTGAATTTTAGTAAGTTCGTGTTTTTGAGCATACACTAACAAATCAAATTTTTGAATCAGCTGAAAAAAATATATTTTGATTCTGAGGCCACTTGATTATTGGAGAAGGATATTCAACACAGAGAATTTTAAATTACAGGAATTTCGATAAAGTTGATAAAACGAAAGCTAGCGATTATTTGTTAACAAATACACGTGTTCCTGTAAGGCTTTACATTCTCTCTTCATAACATTCTGTATATTTTAGTCTTACTTTAATATTTGATTAACATAGACATAGTATCTAATTAGAAACTAGCGCCCGTATCAATTACTTGTACAAAACTAACAGTGGTTTGCATAAAAGAGCTTAACCTTATTGAAGTTTTTATATTTCTTAGTTATAACGATTTAGTCACCAAACACTAGACCAAGTATATCGGGCAAGTAAGCGCAAATTGTGTAAACCAGCGCCACTTGTTGCTTAGTTAAATAGTAAAGTACACAATTGTAAGATACAAAATGTTTGTTATTGATTGCTTTATTATATATTCAAATACAGTACAGTGCGAAACTATTTGAAAAGCTGTGATGATCAGACAAATATTAATGCATTTGTACACTAACAAACAGTTTATTTTAC
>NW_013665993.1:634895-642241 GCF_000517525.1 Limulus polyphemus | reverse complement strand
GATTTAATTTTGTAAAAATACCTTTAACGTCATTACATAATTTAACAAAATGAAAAAAAAAAACGTATTAAGTTGAAGAATTTGTTTGTTTTGAATTTCGTGCAAAGCTACACGAGGGCTATCTGCGCTATCCGTACCTAATTTAGCAGTGTAAGACTAGAGGGAAGGCAACTAGTCATCACCACCCACCGCCAACTCTTGGGTTACTCTTTTACCAGCGAATAGTGGGATTGATCGGCACATTATAACGCCCCCACGGCTGAAAAAGCGCGAATGTTTGGCGTGACGGGGATTCGAACCCGCGACCCAAAGATTGCGAGTCGAGCGCCCTGGTCATGCCGGGCCTATTATGTTGAAGAAAAAGAAATAAAGTAGCAATAGAGATGATTTTCATTATAATATTTTGTATTATCCGGACCATCTGTTAGCAAAGTATATTTACGAGATATACAGAGATAATCCATAAAACCAAATCATATGAACGTGTTTTCCAGGATGCGCTAAAGAAGCCTTTCAGTGTAATGACGGAACTTGCTTGTCCAGGGCAGCTGTGTGTAACGGGAAATGGGAATGTCCGGATGGTAGTGACGAAGCCAGGTGTTATAAAGGTAATGGTTCTTATAAACATTTCAGATTATCAGGCATTTTCGTGTAAATTTAAAAGGATAAGTGAAAAAGCCTAGATAATTATGACCAAACACAGAAAGTTTTATAGCTTCTGAATATAATACATAAAAGTAAGCAAAGGCAAATTAAAATGATTGATACCGATAATCTATCTAATATCCGTTATTAGCGATTTTACGGTTATTACTTCTCGATAACTTACGTATTTTTAACACTATTTATACTGCAGGTATTTCCTGTGACAAGAATGCCTTCCAGTGTGACAATGGAGAATGTCTTCCTCAGTATGCCTTCTGTAACGTTATTAAAAACTGTGCTGATGGAAGCGATGAGAAGCCAGATATATGCTCTCACTGTAAGTAATGTTACTTGTAACTCAGCTTCGAACACATTTGACGAAATACTAGTTCTGTGTCGTCTATTTCTTGTAGTATGATTAAAATGTTCATTTGCAAATGTTCATATTTTGTAGCTGAAACCTGTCCAGCCGGAACTTTCCAGTGTAACAATGGTCAGTGTAGGTCTACAGCTATCTTGTGTAGTGGACTAGATGGTTGTGGAGATAACAGCGATGAAGACAGATGTGAAGTCTGTTGTAAGTACATTCGTGTTTTTAAGATGAAAATACACAAGTATTGTTTCACATGAGGATCAGTAGATCCTCCTGCTTTACTATTTTCATGTTTAAATCATTCATAAAGACTAAAACCCTTAACCTGAAAAACTCTCTATAAGTACATCACTTATTTTAAAGATATATTTTGAGTTGCATTGTGCTACTATGGTGGTTCAATGGGTAAACAGAAAGAGGAAAGATAATTGAATGTTGTAGACAGTGATAAGTAAGCTATTAAGATAGTAAATTACATGTAATATACAGTAAAATAATGGGGCCGAGAACTATTTGCATTTGTGCCCTTGCAAATAGGACAGTTTCTTTAGCCATATAAAGATAACATTTTCAACTCGGTCAACTTCAACACGTACTTCAGTAATTCATTTTTAGGACTGTAACATCCAAGTAAATTATATCATAATCATATGTACATTAGCTTTATAGGCGTTCTAAGTAAATCATGATATCATAAACGTATATAAATTAGCTCTATAGGAGTTCAAGGTAAGTCGTGATATCATAAACATATATATATATATACATTACCTCTGTAGAAGTTCTAGGTACGCCATGATATCACAAACACATATATACATTAGCCCTATAAAAAGTTCTAGGTAAGTCATGATATTATAAACCCATATATGTACACACATTAGGTCTATAGGAGTTCTAGGTAAGCCATGATATCACAAAGATATATATACATTAGCTCTATAGAAGTTCTAGGTAAGTCATGATATTATAAACATATATATACATTAGCTTTATAGGAGTTCAAGGTAAGTCATGATATCATATATTCTGCCTATTCTGACACCACAGCTCGTAACGAAGAAAGGCCAACATTCACAAAATTTCCTTCTTTTTAAATGATTTTTTTCCACTGTTTAGAATAATTTCTTGGTTCTACATTGAATTAATGTAGGGAAAAAGACTATTTTAATCTTGTTTTTTTCCATCAATTTGCAGACTGTGACAAGCCATAAATTTCATCTCTACATTCAAGCTGGAATAGAATATCTTTGAGAAACAAATCACAGCTTCATGCACTTTTGAAAATGAAGATCTATTTTATTCTATTATTTAAGTTTTGGGTTTGTTTCTTTTATAAGGATACGATTATCCATACTGAATGGGAAAATTAGGTTTTGCGAGTATAACTATCGTCATGACTTTACGGGGATTTCGAACGTGGTTGGGAGAAGCTTGTGGACTTTGGAAACTATTTGCTGAAACCGTTTTACAGGGTTTTTCATATAGCTTTTTGTGTTAATAAATTAGTCATGGGAGTATTTACCATTCTTTATATTTACATGGCATTGTTCTATCTTGTCTAAGTCATCGAATTATAGAGCTCACTGGTTATATAAACATATATGTTTACAAAGTTGACTCAGAGTAACGTATTTAAGCTGGTTAACATTCCCGAAGCATGAAATATATTGTGTAGATTTTTTTATGAAGCAAGTAAAGAAGAAATTGAAAAATAAAAGCCAGTCAAGACCTCTCAAGTAAAAATCAGCTTATGAGATCATGAATTCCAAGAAATCTGCAAACTATAAATTTGTATCTTTCATTTTTTACTTATATTTAAACACTTTTTGAGCTGTAAAAATTATAATGTAAAATGTAAAAAAAACTTATTCTGCTACTGTAGTTTTTCAATGGATCTTAAAAAAAACTTATTCTGCTATAGTAGCTTTTCAATGGATCTTAAAAGAAACTTATTCTGCTACTGTAGTTTTTCAACGGATCTTAAAAACTTATTCTGCTACTGTAGTTTTTCAATGGATCTTAAAAAAACTTATTCTGCTACTGTAGCTTTTCAATGGATCTTAAAAAACTGATTCTGCTACTGTAGTTTTTCAATGGATCTTAAAAAAACTTATTCTGCTACTGTAGCTTTTCAATGGATCTTAAAAAACTGCTACTGTAGCTTTTCAATGGATCTTAAAAAAACTTATTCTGCTACTGTAGTTTCTCAATGGATCTTAAAACAAACTATTCTGCTACTGTAGCTTTTCAATGGATCTTAAAAGTAAAGTTTTATTTATTTCTAACACGATAAGTGAGTGAATAGATTGATGAAAGGTGAATGTCATTATTTATTTTGTCTGATTGTTGAATCAACATAGAAAATGCCATTATATGAAGAGTAATTTATAAGTCCAACATAGAGACAAAAATTCTGAATTCAATATAATTGTCTCCTTTTTCAGTCGTGAAAAAATATGTTCTTTATAAAAAACCAGTGAACCTAATGAAGGCAATAAAATCAAATGTTTGAGTGCAGAAATGTTCCAAAAAGATTATTTATTAAAGTGGACTGATTTCGTTATAGAAACGATGAAATATTCCATCTGTAACAACTGTATATAAAGTTCGTTAAGTAGCAGTTAGAATAATATTTTGGAAATAAGGAAATTTATCAAGGAAATACTCAATTTTATTCATAATTTTAACGAAAAAGGTAATAGAATGGAATTGGCACGTATCATATTAAAGATTCAAAACTATATTCACAAATCAAACTATCAATCACAATGAAGTATCAGAAGAAGTTGTGGAACTGAAATATTGGGTTATCGTTTAACGCTTAGGAGTTATCAAATCCTAAAATAAAATAAAAATAGATATTTAACACCTTATCTTCGGGTGAAACGTTAAATAATTTTTATTTATCAAAATTCTATTTTCAAAATATTTTTCTTGCATTAATCTTCTTACTGTAGGAGATTCCTTATGTACCTAAAACAAAATAGTTCATTTTACAAACGGAAAATAAATATGATAACAAACTAAACAAACTCTATACTTACCAGTTATGTTTTCTGTACTATATACTAGAATCTTAGAAGGAAAACCAATCTTAAGTAACTAAGACAGATTTACTATAGAAACCAGTAGGTATCATAAGTTAGTTACTAAAGTTATTTATATACTTTATAAACTAGTACATAGCAGGAAAGAAATGGGATTCATAATTGAATTAATTTATATTTTTCTTGTTCCATAAAAAGAAGAAAAAAACCTTTAGCACAAAAGAATATTATTATTATTTAAATGGAACCGTTCGGTTAATACATTTGATATTCAGTGGATTTAAAGATAAAATGGGGTGGGGTGGGAGGGGGGTAGGATGGTTCTAAAGCTACGTTAATCTTTTTGTTCTTCTCATGCTTTATTTTTCATATATGTTGCTTAATAAGTGTTCACTGTATTTATTTATAAATTTTATCTTTATTTGTTAAGTATAAAGTGGGATAAATGTCAATAGTTTGCTTTTTATGTGTTTAGTGTAAAGTGAAATCAGTGGCAATAGTTTGCTTTTTGGGTGTTAAGTGGGATCAATGGCAATAAATATATTTGAACATGAAGTTACCTAGTAAATGTTGAACCGAAGCGTCGGTTATTTAATAAGTGTTAAAGCGGACCATAGGGTCTAAGACGATCCACTTTTTGCGGAATCTCAATTTAAAACGAATTGACGAACTTGTTGTAAATCTTTATGTTCCTAAAAGTAGTTTAACATGAGCGATATAAGATTGGTCGGGTTAAATATAAGAAAAACGACTAATATAATATTCTATGAGTTTTACAGTGATATATATAAAAATGCTCTTTGATTCTCTTTGGAAACTGTAATACTTTTATAGTTTATATTTATAATTAAAGAGAGAACCTAATGTGCCTAAATCGTCAAACTTTTCTCTTTGGAAACTGCAATACTTTTATAGTTTATATTTATAATTAAAGACAGAACCTAATGTGCCTAAATCGTCAAACTTTTCTCTTTGGAAACTGTAATACTTTTATAGTTTATATTTATAATTAAAGACAGAACCTAATGTGCCTAAATCGTCAAACTTTTGTCTTATACTCCTCAGTTTCAAACATTGAATTGAATTAGAATGCTTTTATAAAAATGTTTTAGATTTAAATAACTTAAAGAAAAAAAGCTGTAGAATTATTTGAAATTAATATCAAAAATGTGTTTGCTCGTTTATACGATTATGTTTTTTATTCACATTGCCAAACACGTTATTATTTTTTTTTTCTAATTAGACCTAAGAGACATAGTTCAAAAATGTTAAACTTACAGTTTTAATGATGTCAAAAATAAAAGCTGCTTGAATGATATGAATGACCAAAGTCTCCTTTATCCTTAATGTACATGTACCATTTTGGGCTGAGAGGAGTTCTACTGGTGAATAACAGTGCATACAACATATGTAGTGAAGGTTTATATATAGAATCTCGTATTTCCATGATCTTTTTATATAATTCAATACAAATGGAGATTCTATTGTAAAAAAAGAGGTTTATATTGTTATTTCATTTGCTATACTACATTTTGATTCAGGCCAAGCATAGTCTAATGGTTAGCGTGCCCATACTGTGAGTTCGAGGATTTAGTGTTCGCGACCCTATGATGTAAAAACGCGCTCCGCACTTTGGAGTTACTCGAACTGACACGAGTAGTCCAAAAGTTGCTTGTGGGTCTTGTTGAGTAGCTGCCTTCCTTTAGACTACGAGTTTAAACTTAACTGATAGCTTTCTTAGAAAAAAAAATCCCAAGGAAATAAATAAACAAATATTTTTGTATTCACGTTTTTTTAAATTTGTATTTCTTTACTTTGTGTTTTCAAGTCGAATGTAGTTAAACCTAAACTGTGTTTTTATCAGTACCAAGAAGTTAACACTCCTACAATAAAATAATCACGAATATCCAGATGTTCAGTTTTCCCTTTTATGTAGTTAACATGTTAAGAATAAATTAACAAAACTTTTGAATATGTGTCTCCACAAACTCAACGAAGATTTATTTTCAGTCTACAGGGAGGATTAATAGATTTGTGTGTGTAAAGGATAAATTTCCTCGCCTTATTTATGAAGGTCCTTGTTCTTCATACGTAGATACATTAAATGACCAAAGAAAAGAACGCATGAGGTTATGTACGAGAACAAAATACACCAGTGGAACAGTGTCTTTAGAAATATTGCCAGCATTAAAGAAGAACATACTGCAAGGATAACAAATGCTACAATTGTTCATTCAACAGATATATCCGGCTTTCAATCAGAAACATTATTCAGTGATACATTGTCGACATTTTGTGTTTTTGCGGTTTCCAGTACGGAATTATCTGTATCAAACAAATTGCATTCAGTTTTATTCGCAATATGAATTGGTAAGTGTATACATACTCTGAAAAGCCAGACGGTAAAATAAGAATATATAGGTGTACGTGAAGTTAGTGAAAGAAGACTAAATAATCGTTCCTTCTACGAAGCTAGCAGATCAGTAACCGAGAACTTAAAGATAATAAGTGAAGAACTTTTTAAGTGACATAGCTTTGTTAGTTTATTTAACATGTTGATACCGGACGATTGTGACTATGTTCAATAATCAACTCATACTTAAAACCAAAATTATGAACTGTTATGGTTATTAACTCAAGTTTAAAACCTATTGATAAGAAAGCGGTAAAACGTTTTGTCACAGACAAAGAGAACTCTTGCTGAATGAAATCAATATGAAATGTTTTTTTGCCAAAATCCGGATTTCGTCTTTTCACTTCTCACTGACTAATTTTGAATAAATCATGGAAATGAAAAGAGACACTAAACTCTACATGGTAGCGATAAAATATCTGCAAACTCCACAGGATAGCGATAAAATATCTGTTAACTCCACAGGATAGCGATAAAATATCTGCCAACTCCACAGGATAGCGATAAAATATCTGTCAACTCCACAGGATAGCGATAAAATATCTGCCACTCCACAGGGTAGCGATAAAATATCTGCGAACTCCACAGGATAGCGATAAAACATCTGTCAACTCCACAGGGCGGCGAAAGAATATCTGCCAACTCCACAGGGTGGCGAAAGAATATCTGCCAACTCCACAGGGTAGCAATAAAAATATCTGTCATCTCCACAGGGTAGCGATAAAATATCTGTCAACTCCACAGGGCGGCGAAAGAATATCTACCAACTCCACAGGGTGGCGATAAAATATCTGCCAACTCCACAGGGTAGCGATAAAATATCTGCCATAAATCCACAGGGTAGCGATAAAATATCTGCCATAAA
>NW_013665993.1:630122-634608 GCF_000517525.1 Limulus polyphemus | reverse complement strand
CAACTCCACAGGGTGGCGAAAGAATATCTGCCAACTCCACAGGGTAGCAATAAAAATACCTGTCATCTCCACAGGGTAGCGATAAAATATCTGCCAACTCCACAGGGTAGCGATAAAATATCTGCCATAAATGAACCAAGCATTTGAATATGGAATTACACCCAAATGTCTAACAAGTCTAAAGTAGATATTATTTTTCATTTATTCTTGAAATCATAAATTTCGTTACTAGGAAGAAATTGAAACTTTAAAAGGTTTAGCTTATTTTAGAGAAATGCAAAAAAAAAAAACATCTTACACACAGAATGTGCTAATTGGGTCAATTCAGACTAAAACTTACGTTCAGTTAAACACATACAAAATTATCCTTTTATCCTGTTTTCAAAATCTAAATATAAACTTAATATTTTTTCTCCCGTTTTACTTAGTTAGAAAGAATTGTCAAAATCATTTCAAACCGTTATTTAAATTAATTTTACAGAATTGAGGAAAAAAAACAATGTAATTGTACGTTTCACAAATGCATTATTTATTCACGACCATGGTTTCGCCAGTAAAAGCATCACCCGGTACAACTTTGTTGGCGAAACGATGGTTGAATAAATGATGTATTTATGAAACGTATAATTGTCTTGTTTTTCTCAATTCTGTAATTATGGAGTTTCAACAAGTACCGACGGTTTCAAGTATCAATAATATAAATCAATTTTATTTAATTGCTATAAAACGTTTTGTTTTGGCAAATGAAGATTTCTTGGTCATTGCTTATTTGAACAGAATATTATTATTTGTATTGAGACTGATGTATTTAGTTATCATTATTCAATTTAGAGATTATTAATTCCCGTTCTTTTGAAAACTGAACAAAACTATGAGACGCACGCGGAAGCTCCCTCGGTGGCTTAACGGTATAACGCAAAAAGTGGGGTTTCGATACCCGTGTTAAGCGCAGTACATATAGCCCATTGTGTAGCTTAGCGTTTACCAAAAACAAACAAATAAAGACACAGAGAAAAGGATGATTTAATAGCAGACGGGATCGATTGCTAAAAACATTATGTTTATGGAATGTATATTTACGAATTAGGTGTTAATTTCTATTAGAAATTTCTCTGAAAATAAACTAAAACATTTAGTCAACTTTGAATAACTATTAGTACTTCAGCATTATTTATATTTGGTCTATGTTATAAACCTCTATTACAAAATGAGCGAAAATAAGATATCAGAAACATTAGTTGTCAATATTTGAAAAAAAGTTAATATTATTCCATTAAATTTGTCGGTTTTGTTTTAATAGAAAATATGTCGTAATAATAATCACTTACGAGTGAGATGTCTGCTTTATTTTACTCATAAGGTAAACATTTCTTTCCCATGTCAAATACAATGTTTTCATTGCTATACTAATATAGATAATTTATCGTTTATAATATCCGTACAGTGAATGATAGAACAAATATAGTTTCAAACTGTAACTGTACATTTCTCTAGCTATTCTGAGTATATATATTTTATTGCACATAGTTCCAACAATTTTAGTGCTTATATATATATCGAGGGAACAAAGAGGGATAACGAAATAGATATTTAATTAGCGCAGGGTTGGATTCCAGAGAATTCAACAACGTTTTTTTCGTTGTTTGGCATTTCCGGCAAAACATTTTCCTTTATATCAGAGGATATTGGGCCACATAGATATCAAAAACTAAGAAATAACCGTCACATAATAATATGTTTCTGAAAATTATGAGCAGCTAAGAAGATAACTTTTCTTGCAACATCCAAAAAAAAAAAAAAAAAATCAAAGAGGTTAAAATTAAATAGAACTGTATCGTAGTGCAACAGAATTCTTCGAATTACTTCAACCAGAGGTAAAACAAGCATTATAACCGTCTAAGATCCAGAAGAAGGTTTATTGTTAAGGCAGAGAAATAAAATGTATAATCTCTGAGTGAAACAAGGTATATTTCATGAATCGCTAATAGGTTTAAGTCCAATAGAGTAATAATACAGAATACTGTCCATAAAGGACACACCATGATCATGCAATTACAGTATAGGGATTGACATAGGGCCTTCCGGAACATATATTTTTTGAACAAAAAAATCAACTGTTTCAGATGTCAATTTGTTAAGAAGAAGTAGAAGTGTAAAAAAAAAAAGTGTATTTCTTAGATTGATAATGGTGTCATTTGTTGTGTAGAAAATAAAGAGTGCCAAATTTGCTAAGTCTAAACTTAGTAATAATATTTCGCAACTTTTGAATAATGGGGGAAAAAATAAACTAAAACATTCTTTATAAATAATGTTTATGAATCAACAGAAGAATCACCCTTCTTATCGTTACACTGACTAATATATTTTATTACTTGTAAGATCATTTATCTATTTTCTCCAAGTTAAAGACAAATTTAGATTGTGTTTTGAATTTTTCAAAATTAACCACTTAATCTTTCTTACAATAAATAACAGAATAAATAGATATTATCCACAAAATTTTATCAAACAGATATCTTGTTCTAGCTAAATAGATAACAAAGTTATCAGTCCCTCAGTGGCACAGCGGTAAGTCTGAAGACTTATAATGCTAAAAGCTGGGTTTCGATATATGAGGAGGGGAAAGCACAGATACCCAATTGTGTAGATTTGTGCTCAATATCAAACAAACAAAACCATTCTGTCAAAAACTTGAATTCAAGAAACGTAATTTGCAAACAATATACAATAAGACGATGGGGATGTGTACCTGAGTTTCTGAAAAAAAAATACTGAGAAACAGTATCATTAGTTATAACAAAAAACAAAAACAACAAGAACAAGAAAGCCTTTAAGTTCATCAAATTTGTCGGGCTTGAATATAAGTTCTTTGTGTGAAATACCAGCGAATATGTTTTTGAGACTTCAGAAATTAAATAATAATAATATGACCGTATTTATGAAGTTCTAATAGAGTAATAAAAAATCTAAAACATATTCTTAAGATAGATATAAGGATAATTAGATATGCTCTATCATTATTAATGTATCTCCTTTCCGTGAATGATAACAGTGTTCGTCAATAACAGGAAAATTGTAAAAATTAGTTAAATAGTTGAACAAAACGAGATCCAAGCTGACAAAAGTAATTAATTTTAGTCATTTTTAACTGTAACTTTGCCTTCCTGAAGGCTTATAACGTTAAAAACTGAGCTTTGATACCCGTTGTGGGCACAGCAACGATAGCCGGTTGTGTACTTTTGTGTTTAACAACAACCAGCCCAACCAACCAGCAACTTTCGTTGCAGGAGACGCCGTATTGCAGTTAATATCCTTACTACAAATGTGTTGAAAGTTGAGATTCTTAAGATAATGCAAAAGAAAGAGACAGAGGAAAGATATTAGTGGAAATTATTTATCTTTTTATGGTGATTTTGGTCAGTCTTTGAATAGAAGAGATGTAAAAGTTGTCTCAATTGTTAGTGTTTGTTTCAAATTTGTAGGGATTTTGGTCAGTCTTTGAATAGAAGAGATGTAAAAGTTGTCTCAATTGTTACTGTTTGTTTCAAATTTGTGGGGATTTTGGTCAGTCTTTGAATAGAAGAGATGTAAAAGTTGTCTTAATTGTTACACAAATTTGAAACAAACAGGGGATTTTGGTCAGTCTTTGAATAGAAGAGATGTAAAAGTTGTCTCAATTGTTACTGTTTGTTTCAAATGTGTGGGGATTTTGGTCAGAAAGGAGGAATTTTATTTGTTCATTTAACCCTTTTCTTTGTAATTTTTGATATAATTAATTTAATTCTGGGACTTTTATGTTTGTATGAGTTTCAGTTATCTTTTACTAACACGGCTGGGCGTGGCTTAGTGATTAGCGTTTCGGGCTGTAGGTCTAAATTCTAGTGATCAAGGCTGAACACTCTCCGTACTTCCAGCTGTGAGCGCGTTATAAAAGCGACGAGCAATTCTGTTATTCGGTTCAAGGAGCTGAACAAAGCTTTTGTGGTGGCGGGTGATGATTGTTGGTTGTCTCCGTTCTGGTCATTAGTCTGTTATATTCCAGTCGGCTTGTTAAGAGACCTGGTGCTGGCCTTGTTAGCACTGAATATAGCAAATATAGTGTGCGTGTGTATGTGTGTGTGACATTATTATATTCCTCTTTTCTCTCACTCATACATTATCATAATACCTGAATACTCAGGAGTCTCTGAGTTGGCCGCTTAATTCGTGTGCTAATAAGGTACCATTTAGGTAGAAAATTATAATCCCAGTACCTTTACTTACCACCGTAAACGTACTCTGTGTATAGGGAATAGGAAGAATATGCAATTTAAATCATTCAGAAGTGAAACTGTTTAAGATTATAATAAATAACGACATAATTGAAATACAAGTGTTACAAGTATGCTATACTAAATAACGACATAATTGAAATACAAGTGTTACAAGTATGCTATACTAAATAACGACATAATTGAAATACAAGTGTTACAAGTATGCTATACTA
>NW_013665993.1:617634-629302 GCF_000517525.1 Limulus polyphemus | reverse complement strand
ATAATAAATAACGACATAATTGAAATACAAGTCTTACAAGTATACTATAATAAATAACGATATAATTTAAATACAAGTGTTACAAGTATGCTATAATAAATAACGACATAATTGAAATACAAGTCTTACAAGTATACTATAATAAATAATGATATAATTTAAATACAAGTGTTACAAGTATACTATAATAAATAACGATATATTTTTTAAATTAAGACTTCAATAATCAGCTCGTTTGTTTATTTATTATCAACCACGAAGCTAAACAACTGACTATCTGTGCTATATTTTTGCGAGGATCGAAACCTAATTTATAGTGTTATAAGCCTTCAAGGTCTACCGCATAAATCAGTAAGTCAGTTTTTATTCCAGTAGGTGTAATTTATGAAGATATAAGATTTACATATTTCATGATTACATCGTAAATATTAAACAGGAAGCAAAACGGACGTAATTGGCAAAATCGGACTTTTGTCCATATTGCCCAGTAATGCACATTTGAATCATAATTTGTTTATTTTACATACTGAAAAACCAAGCAACAAGTACGAGACAATATTACAAAATGCCACTAGGTGGAGACAAAAACAGTTAAGAGCAGTCAGAAATATTCGTTTTTTGTCGCATAAATCTCAATTTTCTTTATATATAGAAACAACCAAATCTAGTGCTAGTAAAAAGCGTTAAAACATAAAAACTGAAGTTACTTTTTGTCGCTCTATAATTTAACAATGTACAACCTTTTTTTTTTTATAAAATAACAGAAAATAAAGTTACAAAGTTACAAAATTACTGAGCACTCGTTTTAGGAACAAGTTTTTTTCCAAAAACAAGAACCATACAAATTAATGTTTTACCACACATTACAACGTGTTGACAAAATATAACATTGAAAGTTTATATAGGTTTTAGTTTTTCACATAGAAGAGAGATCTAATCTCAGAACTTGTATGATATTAAACTTAATAACCAAATATATAAATCGTGACAACAGTAGGTAGTCCGTCGTAACTAAGGAAAAATGGTATTTAGTTTAATCAAATGTTGAGTGAAAACGTGATGTTTGCACCCTCTTGCCAAATATTAAGATAACAAGTGTAAGATTTCTATAAATCGACTATGTAAGATTATTAGTATAGGAAATTACATGGTAAAAAAACAAAACAAAGGTCATTACTGATCAAATTAGATGAGACTTCCAAAGTCGTGTATTGATGCACGGAGCAGATACGCGGCTTGCAATACTTAAAGTATTACACAAGACCTCTGCTTGAAAAGTGACAATCAACTGACATCACTATTTCAATATAATATTAAAAGTTTATATTATACCAGACTCAAGTTTCTTACTCTACTAAAAACGACAAAAAACAACAACAACTTTTAAATGGTGTTTCGGGATTGTGAAACAAGTTTTGTATCAAATAAAGGGGAAATGACCTTGTCAGTTTGTACTACTCTGTAAGCTCTATTAGAAGTAACTGAATTCCCCATCCTTAAATTTAATTTAACCAGTAACTTCAGCTAAAAACATGTTTTGTAGCTAACTAGATAGATAAATTTGTATTCTAACCACTCAGAAACAGTCACACTTATTACTGTTACTTGTGTCTGTAAACTCAAGTTTAACATCTCTCTAAAGGTCGTTGCCTTATATGTTTGATTGTTGAATTATGAGGGAAAAGGAAAACATTATTTCTGTCAGAGTTTCATAAGTTCATTCTGATATCACTAGGAATTGTAGTTTGTATCTTATAAATAAAATATTATGAAAATATTTTAATCTCGAATCAACACAATATGTGTCACCAGAAATGTTTAGTAAACTATACGCAGAGTTTTTTTTTTTGTTATCTAAAAATAAATCGTGATGTTAAACTGTCACTACTTCCTTTCCTAAACTATTAGTTAGGCTCACACGAGGAAAATAAAGCTGTAGAGGATAAAAGTTTGGTTTGAAAGAAAAGGTTAAAATATTTATTTTATTCGCTACCACTTAAAAATCTGATGTTGAATGATGATCATCTTTGATAGGTCTTTTCATTCACATTAGGTAGTAGCATTCTGAGCTAGGCGTAGTCATTGGTTGGTTTGTCGAGCTAATAACCTGAAGATCCAAGGCTCGAGTCTCGATATGTCTCTGAAACACGCTCCAGGCTTTCAGCTTCATTCTATAATTGCGATAGTCAAACCCGCTAGTGTTCCCTGATGGTTCAGCGGAAAGTGTGAGGGCTTATAACGCTAAAAGTCTGGTTTCGATTCCCATGGTAGTGATAGCTCAGATAGCCTAGTGTGTAGCTTTGCCCTTAGCAATAAAACAAACAATCTCGCTATTCGTTTAAGAGTAATCATATCAAGTACAGTTAATGCTGATCAACTGCTCCCAATCTAGTTAGCAGTACTAAATTATGGATGGATATTCCTGAACTTTGGGGGGGTCTATGACCTGATCGTTTAGGCCTTGGGTTATATAAAGAGGCATAATTAGCGGTCAGTATCATTAGAATTTTCAACTTGGGTACATGGGCTAAACGGTCATCTAGATCAGGGACTTTTAGGGTTTAGGTATAGTTGTTTCTAATCTTGAACAGACAACCAATAGGGCTCGTAACCACAAAGCTTTGTTCGGCCTTGGCACAAATTGCAGGATTCACAGTCATTTTCATAACGTGAACACAATTGAAAGTGCAGAGCATTTTTAATGGCATCACGTCTTGTTATCCGTCACCTTTTATCCGCAGCCCGACACAGTATCCGCTATCGGAGAGTGCGCTAACACTCTCTATGTAGGGATGGCACGGACGACCGTATTAAGGCAATACAAAAGTTGTCTGGATTTTCTTCTTTACAGGTCATAATAAGCTAGATATGAAGAGTTAACTGGCATAGTTGCTCTATCTCCGGTGTATATGCCGCTATTCAGCTATCTGGAGCGTCCCAAGGTCGAAATACAGAGAATAGCCAAAACCGAGATTCCTTATTTTCGTTCATCATCATCTTTCTTCAACAGGTCTAGCACCTATCTAGTTCTAGCAGTAACTAGAATTTTATCATCATTTGATAGAGAAAAACAGTCTTCACGATCTTTGACTACATATTTTATATTATTCTATGCAAAATTTAAAAAGATTTAGAATATACTCTATAACCTAGTAACCCACGTACGCCATTTTATAAAAAGTAAACAAACAAGTATTAGGAAAAAAAATTATCGCTAAATAAAAAAGCTATTTAAGACTGGCTACTGAACTTGAAAAAAGGAACTAAAAAAAGATAGATAGTAACATAGGAATTTTATTCCCCATGTAAACTCGAGACAGCATGGTCTGCTATGTGATCATGAGCCGATATGTGATATGTTCACCTCCATCTCTATCATATTTCGTTCCTTTTGTAAAGTTTAGTAGCCAGCCCTAAGTAGCTTTTTTTTATTTTATTTAGCGGTAAAATGTTTTTCCTAGTGCTTGTAGTCACTTGCTTGTGTGTAATTCAACTTAAAACAGGTAAACATCTATGATTTAATCGCTTCTTGTTATGGAGCACTTACAAAATTGGAATTGTTTTGTGCAATTTTTGGATTTAGAAACCACATCACGAATTCCGATCTTACCCTACTTTTTCTTGTCAAGTTCGACTTATTTCAAGTACATTATGAAATATTGAAATATTGTTAACTAGCTGGAGTACCTGTCCCCTGGACGGAAGTTATGTAAAATCATGATAAATGAAAGATTATCTTAGAACATGAAAGTTACTTCTCTTAAATGTAATTGTAAAACAATAATAATAATAAAAAACGTCCATAAGAACAGGAAAACACAAAATGTGAAACCGCAAGTTTGTATGTATCTTTCCATGGACCCAATGAACCTCCATACGAAATTTGTTGAAGAACCATCTGGAGAAGGTGAGGTAGTTGTAAAAACGCAAAAAAAATCCATAAAAACCGCAAAACGCAAAATGCTAAACTAAAAATATGTAAGTATCTCTGCATGGACGTAATGAACCCCCATACGAGATTTAAATATGTAAGTATCTCTGCATGGACGTAATGAACCCCCATACCAGATTTAAATATGTAAGTATCTCTGCATGGACGTAATGAACCCCCATACCAGATTTGGGGAAGATACGTATACAGGGAGCGAAGTAACGGTAACAAAAACCTAAAAACGCCCATAAAAACCGCAAATCGCAAAATGCAAAGCTGAAAATTTGTGTGAACACCCGCATGGACTTATAAGCCGCCATACCAATTTTGGTGAAGATCAATCCACACCCTGCGAAGTAGTTACATGGACATACGACAGACAACAGACAGTACTAATGTATTTATATAGATGCATATACCGCTTTAACAACATTGTTATTCGCGGAAATAAACTGATAGAGTCTTTCTTTGGTATAAAGATGAATATTTTCGATCAACAAAGTTTTCCCAGAGTATAAGCATAGTAGAGACTAGTTTGTGTCGTGTGAGTTGTGGAAGTTTAGCGATAAAAACCCACGATGGTCATTAATCAACACGAGTGTTATCAAGTCATGTGGTGGATCTCCACCAGTTGGGTGTTTTTAACTACGCAGTATTCTAATGTTTATTGGGTGTTTTAGATTTAAGGGTTTCAAAGGTGGTTGTATAATGTCCATTAACCGTTTCTGACGAATATTCAGAAGAGTGAGGAACATTTTGTTTTGTTTTACCTGACCTATAATGTAATGAAAAGTCATTTAGCAGGGATTTCATCAAGATAGTTGAAATTATATTGATAATGTAAAAAAACGTTAATGTGAACGACCGCAAAGTAGCTAGCATGATAGTAAAAACAAGTTTTTACATAGAATACTTCTCCTAACATCTTTGCCTTTATATCTTTTCCTTGTTGTACTAGAGGAATTGTTGACCTCACAAACAAAAACTTGAATTCAAGCTTTACTTTAAATTTCAGCAATCGTCATTCGACTGTATTGAGTTACTACTACTACTTAAGTAAGAACTTGTTACATAAAATTATATCATGTTAAAACGGCTTAACTACTGGGAACCATGTAGTTAACTTATGCGGTTGAACCAATACAATATTGTAACTGAAAAGTCGTCACGCTATTCATTTAGTCATGAAAATTAATAATAACGCAATCATTCAAGATATACGAATGAATCACAGAATTACAGAAAATCACAACAATTAAAGGTGTTTTAACAGTAAGACTCAGTGAAATTCAGTTTTTTTTAAACATACTTCCGATGAGGAGCATTGTTGGAAAAGTATTGTTCATTCACATTCTCTTTTTTTTTCCAAGCCCCGGAGTATTTTCATGGCCCACTAACCGAGGATGAAACAATTATCGACAAGAACTGCTTAAAGGCACATGTTAGTTGTATGGAACAATAAAATTAGGCCTAGAGGCAGGTTAAAATACGACAGCAGTTACGTGACGAATGATTTCAAGGACGTCCAAGGCTTTGCATTTGGAGAATTACTGAATTATTCGGCTAAGAATATATCTTCTTAGTCTGGAGGAAAATGTATCGATGTCCACCCTTACAAGGTACAATGGCCTGTTTAGTGTAGGCTGATAAGTTTCTCAATATCATACTTATATGTCTGAAAGGTATTCCTTTTCTTACCATTAATTCCCGACATCCATCTCAATCCCACTTTCCCTACGCTTTCACAGTCTTTGAACTCGGTAGTTTTCCTAACTTTACGTATGGTATAAAATCAGACGATGAACTAATCTCTTTCAAAGGTGAAGTGTTTTTTTTTTCAATTTTTCTCTTTTAATTATTAAAAACCTTTTTAATAGCCCTTGAAAACAGCCACAATTTCCCCGTAGCTAAACTAAACGAGTACTAGTGAGGTAAAGAATGTGAAAATGGAGTTCACAAAAACTCACAACAGTATTTCATCTTACGATCGTCATTAATATATCAGCCACCAGTAATTTAATATGAAGAAGGCCAAAACTACTATACGTGAGTTAACGTATAACCTTACGAAGCTTTTCATTGGTCTATAAGAAATGTATGATATTACTACCTATTTAACAAATAAACCCACAGGACAAAATATTCGTAAAAAAACAAGATTATTATTATTTTTAATTAATAATCATCATATTTGCAGTAAATACCAAAAGAAAAACATTTAATATAACTAAGGTTCTTACCTCAAATTTATTAGTAAATATTTGTTACTTTATTTTCGGACACGATACGGAGCGAATAAAGGACTGTGCATGCTAATATATTCCTTATAGGTTCAGACTAATTATATCTTCAAGTCGGTAGCTTAAATCACTAGTCTACGTTTTTACTAAAAAAAAAAATCGTTATAACTATGATTATAGAGAGTCTATGCTGGATATGAGGTTTGGAGAGTCTAACGAGCACGTTAAGGTGCCGCTAGCTTTGTAACATGGTAAAAATTGTCATTCCTGTAGAAAAGAGGTAAACTTCATTGCTGACCAACAAATAATTATAGAAAAACCAAAAATATTTAGCTTTGTGGGTTCGTTTGCTGTTGATCCCTATATTTATTACAGTTGCATTCTCTCATAAGAACAAGTGATAGAGCTCTCTTTCGAAGTCACTACTAGCTGTAAGGTAAAATATGCAAATGTTTTTTGTATCGTTTGGTATAAAGGAAAACTTAGTGTTATATCAATTTTAGTTACACTTTCGTTCACAGTCTTTATAAAAACAAACAAACAAATGTCCTACGTTGTCGTTAATGATCTTCATAAAACAAGACTTATTGTCATACCAATTTTAGTTATACTTTCGTTCACAGTCTTTATAAAAACAAACAAACAAATGTCCTACGTTGTCGTTAATGATCTTCATAAAACAAGACTTATTGTCATACCAATGTTAGTTATACTTTCGTTCACAGTCTTTATAAAAACAAACAAACAAATGTCCTACGTTGTCGTTAATGATCTTCATAAAACAAGACTTATTGTCATACCAATTTTAGTTGTATTTTCGTTCAGTCTGTATATAAACAAACAAACAAATGTCCTACAGATTTGCATTACGTTGTCGTTCATGAGTTTCATAAAACAAGACTTATTGTCATACCAATGTTAGTTATACTTTCGTTCACAGTCTTTATAAAAAAACACAAAAAAATGTCCTACACATTTTCATTACGTTGTCGTTCATGATCTTCATAAAACAAGACTAGTGTTATATCAATTTAGTTATACTTTCGTTCACAGTCTTTATAAAAAACAAAAACAAACAAATGTCCTACACATTTGTGTTACGTTGTCGTTCATGATATTCATAAAACAAAACTTATTGTCATACCAATGTTAGTTATACTTTCGTTCACAGTCTTTATAAAAACAAAAAACAAAAAAAAACAAAATGTCCTACACATTTTTATTACGTTGTCGTTCATGATCTTCATAAAACAAGACTTATTGTCATACCAATGTTAGTTATACTTTCGTTCACAGTCTTTATAACAAACAAACAAAAAAATGTCCTACACATTTTTATTACGTTGTCGTTCATGATCTTCATAAAACAAGACCAGTGTTACATCAATTTAGTTATACTTTCGTTCACAGTCTTTATAAAAAACAAAAACAAACAAATGTCCTACACACTTGTGTTACGTTGTCGTTCATGATCTTCATAAAACAAGACTTAGTGTCATATCAATTTTAGTTATACTCTCGTTCACAGTATTTATAGAACAATAAAAGCATCATAAAATTTAAGTTATTCTTTCATTTATTATTTTTTATGGAAAAAACTAGTTTCATACAAATTTTAATTATTCTTTTAGTTCTAAATCCTTGCACTATCCAGAATGTCAGCGTAAAGTAGAGAGATAAAACTATTTGGGTAAATATAATGCATTTTGTACTCATAATGCTTGTTTTGTTAAAAATGTTTTGCGACGATAAGTATCTAGATATACTATTTAACTATTGCAATGATCTCTAAAATTTTAGGATTCAAAAATAGACTCTACATTATTGTTACAGGATATTTTCGAGAAACTCATTAACGTTCTAACAATTTTACCGATCTTTTGTTGGCTGTTTTGTGTGGTAAAGTTTTTATTTAAAATTAGAAATGATTAATATTCTACTTATAACTATCGATAACTGCGCATGTCTCAAGAGTTTGGTTAGAAACCTTAAAATATAACGATGTTTTATCTAATTTTCAGTTATGCTGTCGTTTGTCGAATACTTTTATCTCTATGATATGTCTGTTGTTGCGCTGTTTATCTTAGAGTTCTTGTTTTAAGAGGTCATATAATCATCACAACATTTAAAGATGAAAATAATATTTATTATTAGAAACAATTTAATTTATAAGCTTTTATTAATTTATATTCATATAGGAATATGTTTTGAAAAATTGATGCAACACATGGACTAAGTAACCAGATCAGAAAATCCAATGTCCAACAATAGTAAAAACTAGATTGTAACTGCTGACAAGAGAGAGGGCTACCAGCCAGCAGCACCCGCTGTCCAAGCAGCTACTTTTAACCGAACAGCGGGATTGACTTTTCATAATTCATAGCAGTCCCACGGCTGAAAGTACGGAAGCATTTAACAGCACATCGCTGTCCGATTTTTGTACTTACAGACAACAGCCCGAGACGTAACCATTAGGCCACACCCGTCACCACAACTTTACGAACGGCTTTAAACGTCCTGCACACGCAGACTGTGAATAATACCAGTATATACATATACCCGTACATCAATTTCACCAAGTCAAATACATTCTTGTTTACTTGTTCTTGTTTAACTCTAAAGTTACACAGTGGACTATCTACGCTTAGGGCTCGAACTCAGAATTTTAGCGTTATAAGTCTTCTATGTTATCTCTGGAAGGAGGGCTAGACTTTTCTAAGTGGCTCACAGGTAGTGTGGTGAATGTGCACAAAATTATGTTTTTCAAAGTGCGTTTTTTTTTTTTTTGACTCATAAACAACCTATATCTAGTATTAAACAAAATCATGTGCACTATATAATTTCTGATCACTTTGAACACTCTATACTGACAGGAACATTTCTGGTCACTTTGAACAATCTATACTGACAGGAACATTTCTGGTCACTTTGAACAATCTATACTGACAGGAACATTTCTGATCACTTTGAACAATCTACACTGACAGGAACATTTCTGGTCACTTTGAACTATCTATACTGACAGGAACATTTCTGGTCACTTTGAACAATCTATACTGACAGGAACATTTCTTGATTTTTTCGTTTCATTATAATACTTACTCTGAAGAAAAACACCAATAATTCTATTACCACTGGAATCTAAATTCAAGCAACGGTCAGTGTATTTCAGTACGTTTAAAATAACTTACGAGTTGGTTTATTGGGTGTGTTGAATTTATTTTCAAAAACTTCCAGTTCACACCGATAAATTTGTGGCGAACTATGATATTTATACACACAAATTCCTATAAATATTCACTATAAAAGTCTTTTGAGACGTAACTTTACAAAATGTTGAATTCACTAGATGATGTGAAGTAAATATTGAGATGTTCTGTGTGCATGTTTAACTATTTATACACACAAATCCCTATAAATATTCACTATAAAAGTATTTTGAGATGTAACTTTACAAAATGTTGAATTCACTAGATGATGTGAAGCAAATACTGAGATGTTCTGTGTGCATGTTTAATTATTTATACACACAAATCCCTATAAATATTCACTATAAAAGTATTTTGAGATGTAACTTTACAAAATGTTGAATTCACTAGATGATGTGAAGCAAATACTGAGATGTTCTGTGTGCATGTTTCAAGTTCTCTGGTAAGTCAGAGATAAATTTATGAACGTACAACGCTAAAATCCACGGTTCGATTCGTTTCGGTGGACAGAGCGTAGATAGCTCATTGTGGAGCTTTGCGCTGAAGTAACAGCAACAACATAATATTTCAAAGTGATCTCCCGATGCATTATATTTTACTAGATTAAATAATCATTAAGCTAGCTGGAAGATTACAGATTCAGTGCAATTTTGCACCTTTGGGTGATTTTTATGTACTTTTTAAAAAGTTGTTATTCATGTTTCTTTTGATTAGTAAAAAGCGGCCTCTTTAACGCTAAAAGGTGTAACAAAAATTCAGTTGATTACTGACGTGTCACAACAACATTCGTAACCAGACCATAATATTCATCTGACGAGTTCCACTATTAGACCATTGCTTTCCCAGCAATTACCACCGTCTTTAATAATATACTTAAAATAATGAAATAATAAATAAATAAATAAAAATAATAAATTATAAAATAATATACTTAAAACGCCCTTGAGAAGGCGGAGAAAATGAAATAAATCTGCAAGAAAAACAGTTTCCGAGTCTGAATAATTTCCTGTAATGCGTCATTATTCCTCGTGTCGTCAAAACTTCCATAGTGTCTCAGTTTCGTCGCTTATAAATATATTATTAACTTCAAATTAGTTTTAAGATTCAATTCCATTTGTTTCGTGCTGCCGTGGCCCAACTGTCTTAATGATCTTTAATATCAATAAAAACGTCCTGTTGTCAATAGTCTACGAGAAAATAAAATAAAAAAAAACTCTGAAAACTATCTATGCAGTTGGAAGATCATAATTGAACTGCTTTGAATAATCCGTCATGAAACATTAATGACCTAGTGGGTGGTTTCAGCAAACTAAATAAATTTCACGCTTCTTTAGCTTCAGTTTTATAAATCCAGTAAAAACAAATCTTTGTGATTTTTACATATGATTAAGATTTATTGAAATACCTTGTGTCAGTGTTTTCAAGGTGATAAACCACAATTCCTGTGTACTGGTTACTATTGTACTGAAGCTAGAATAAGCAAAGTTGGATTTACATACTCTAGGCGAAAACGTGTATACGTTTTGCCAAACACTGACAAATAACCTATATATGCTAAATAAAAAACACGAACAATGAAAGGACACACAGTTGAAAGTAACAACAAAATAAAACAATAACTGTAGGTTTATATCTATGCCGTATAAACAAAATGAATTGTTGTTACTGGAAGAATATTTGTTTAAATCATGGGTTTGGGTAAGTAAATGCTTTGGTATGAACAAAAACATCAGCATCATTTCTTACTGGATTGACTTGTTTTGCATATTTTTGGTTAACATGAAGGAAAGCTGTTTTGTATTTTATTGTTTGAATTAGTTGAGTAATGGGGTACACATATGTAAGTATTACACTACTTTTGTTTGATTTAGTTGAGTAATGAAGTACATATACGTAACTGTTACACTACTTTTGTTTGAATTAGTTGAGTAATGAAGTACATATATGTAACTGTTAAACTATTTTTGTTTGAATGAGTTGAGTAGTGAAGTATATATATATATATGTAACTGTTACACTACGTTTGTTTGAATTAGTTGAGTAATGGAGTACATATATGTAACTGTTACACTACTTTTGTTTGAATTAGTTGAGTAATGGAGTACATATATGTAACTGTTAAACTAGTTTTGTTTGAATGAGTTGAGTAGTGGAGTATATATATATATATGTAACTGTTACACTACTAGACACACAAAGAAGTGGCCCGGCATGGCCAGGTGGATAAGGCGCTCGACTCACAATCTGAGGGTCGCGGGTTCGAATCCGCATACAACCAAACCATGCTC
>NW_013665993.1:602475-617125 GCF_000517525.1 Limulus polyphemus | reverse complement strand
AGGGACGGCTAGCGCAGATAGCCCTCGTGTAGCTTTGCGCGAAATTCCAAAACAAACAAACACAATAAAGTTAAATATCATGGTGTGGAACATTTACTACGGTCTTAAAATGTATTATACAAATCACATTGTTGACATAAAGTATTTGCTCTATATCAACATTATTGTTAATATAATATTGCATTATATTAATGTAAAAATTATATTCATATGGAATGAAAGAGTATTCTTTATAGTTCAGCACTCCAATACATACTCTTCAGTTTGTAGTGTATTCTAATACACTAACAATATAATGCAACCTTCTTTCTTATCTTTGTTGACATAAAGTATTTGTTCTATATCAACATTATTGTTAATATAATATTGCATTATATTAACGTAAAAATTATATTCATATGGAATGAAAGAGTATTCTTTATAGTTCAGCACTCCAATACATACTCTTCAGTTTGTAGTGTATTCTAATACACTAACAATATAATGCTACCTTCTTTCTTATCTTTGTTGACATAAAGTATTTGTTCTATATCAACATTATTGTTAATATAATATTGCATTATATTAACGTAAAAATTATATTCATATGGAATGAAAGAGTATTCTTTATAGTTCAGCACTCCAATACATACTCTTCAGTTTGTAGTGTATTCTAATACACTAACAATATAATGCAACCGTCTTTCTTATCTTAAGGAAAATAATTTCCACGTGTGTGTGGGTGTAGATAAGTCTTCAGATTTTACGTTTTCATTCGCAATTTAATCAATTTGTATATAGTAGTTTGACGAGGCAGCTCTAGCAAGAAGTCATCACAAATGGAGCTCACGATTTCACGAAAGAAACACCCACAATTAGAATATGTTTGCATATAAATTTACTTAGAGCTATTAGACATGTGATTATAATTTATTTAATACAAAGAACCACGTTGTCTTGAAAATCTACTGTTTAGTTCTAAAGGTGTGAAGTCATTAAGTGGAATAAAACTAGAAAATATCGTGTAGCTAGCAAGAGAAAATAACGAATTTGGCGGACAGGAAATGTATTATAATTACGCAAATCATATTGTTTTTGAGTCTATCCCAGTTGGGAAGCTGTTATTGGGTATATATATATAAGAGACATGGAACAGTGCGAATACTTAACTTCAATAGCTGAAAAGTATTCACGAGGTTAGCTTGACGTTCGAAAATCTCTTTTCCCACGGTAGGGCGAAAAAGTATTATCCTTTTGGCGTTATGGAACTGATATTCTTGTAAAACTAATGATAAATAGTGTTGTTTAAAACTGTTTGTTTCCGAAACGTATAGTAGATAGTGTTGTTTAAAACTGTTTGTTTCCGAAACGTATAGTAGATAGTTTTGTTTAAAACTGTTTGTTTCCAAAACGTATAGTAGATATGGTTGTTTAAAACTATTTGTTTCCGAAACCTATAGTAGATAGTGTTGCTTTAAAACTGTCTGTTTCCAAAACCTAAACTGAATAGTGTTGCTTTAAAACTGTTTGTTTCCAAAACCTATAATAGATAGTGTTGCTTTAAAACTGTTTGTTTCTAAAACTTATAATAGATAGTGTTGCTTTAAAACTGTTTGTTTCCAAAACCTATAATAGACAGTGTTGCTTTAAAACTGTTTGTTTCTAAAACCTATAATATATAGTGTTGTTTTAAAACTGTTTGTTTTTAAAACCTATAATAGATAGTGTTGCTTTAAAACTGTTTGTTTCTAAAACCTATAATAGACAGTGTTGCTTTAAAACTGTTTGTTTCTAAAACTTATAATACATAGTGTTGTTTTAAAACTGTTTGTTTCTAAAACCTATAATAGATAGTGTTGCTTTAAAACTGTTTGTTTCCCAAACCTGTAATATATAGTGTTGCTTTAAAACTGCTTGTTTCCAAAATAGCTCTAGCAGCCGTAAAACACCATTAGCGATGTTTCAAGTAATTTGTAGAGACGTTTTTCAAATAAAATTTTAATAGATTTGTCACTTGTTATGGTTGTCATAGTGATAGCAAAGTAGATAATTTATATTTTGGGGGTACCCCACACACTCAGTACCTGATGAGAACACGTACGTTAACGGTGTCGAAACGTAATTTTATTGTATTTTCAATATCCTTTTTTATCTGTATTTATTTTTTCAAGTAGATAGTTTTTGTTCTTTACATTTGGTATTACGTTTGGAAATAAGTTTACAAGTATTTTTTGTGGTTACTGTTCTAGGCTATTATATAATGATCGCAATTTTTCAGTAACCTGAAATGGGAAAAGCAAGTTAGGGTCAAGTGCATAATTCTTGGGCGAGTGAAATCGTATTTAATAACAACCATATAACACTCAAGAAAACAGCTGGTTGCGAAAAACTGAATTTGATCTTTGTTTAAGCCTTTTTTTTTCTTGCCGTTCCTAATTTTGAACTGATGGAAAGAGAAGACAGCTAACTAGTCAGCAGTATACACTTCAACTGCTGGGCTACCCTAACCTGACCGATGGTTTGTTTGGTTTTCAATTTCGCGCAAAGATACTCGAGTGCTATCTGCGCTAACCGTCCATAATTTAAAAGTGGTAGGCTAGAGGAAAGGCAGCTAGTCAACACCACCCACCACCAGCTCCTGGGCTACTCTTTTAACAACGAAAAGTGGGATTGATTGTGACATTATAATGCCCTCACGGCTGAAAGGACCAGCATATTTAGTAACAGGATTCGAACTCGCGACCCGCACATTGCGATTCGAGCTTCCGAATCACTAATTTGAACAAATTATAATATTTGACTATTACTAAACATTAATTATTATTATATATTATTAAACAAACAAATAAATTCTAGTATTGTAAATGCAATTCTATAACTTCAGGAACATTAAATTTTTGAATCATACTCTAATTAGATAAATAACTAATATAACGTGCATCTTGGTTCTGAGTATAGATTCATACAAGCGTATTATCACGTATCTATTTGTCGTTTCTTCTCTGATAACGTTTAAAAAAAGTTAGTTCTATAAAGTTATTTACGTGTCTTGCTGTTAGATATGTGTAATAGAGATAGTATTCGTCTTCAACGTGCCATTTTATATCATTAAACATTGTTTTCTTCCACATTTATAACGTGTTAGATTTTACAAACGTTTGCTTTCTACAATTTCATGTTCATGAACAGTTGTCTTTATATTACCGATTTTAACATTTTTTTTTGTTTTAAGGTAACATTAATATTAATTATAGGCACGATATTGTTTGGAATTTGAAGCTGATAAAACCCACACACTACAATAAGTCTTTATCGTTATTTTGTAATTTAAATTTTGTGCGGGTTGATTCGTAAAAACTTTTAGGAATGGGGTATAGATCAATATGGTATAGATGAATTGTCTTTGACGTTCTGAACTGAAATGCCCCCCCCCAGTGGCACAGCGGAATGTCTGCGGACGTACAACGCTAACATCCGGGTTTCGATACCTGTGGTGGGCAGATCACAGATAGCCCATTGATTAATTACAGATAAACAAACTGAACTGTAACTTTCTGTGAAACTGCAGTGAAAACTTACAAGCTGCTCAGTTATTACGTTTATAGTCCCTATAAATAATGGCAAGATTATTTCTATTGGAGATGGCTAATGATGAAATATACGTGTGGTTTACCTCTGAATTTTATTGTTCTTTCTAAACTCGTGGCTTGATATTTTGAAGGAGCAACCAAAGATTCGTTAAATAGGTCTTCGACTCAATTGTGTATCGACCTTGAAATTTTCATTATAGGGCATAGGAGCTGTCCTGGACATAAATATAATTAAATATTTAAGTCTAGTCTGGCTTCGTTCACTGGCCTTCGTGAATTGAAGTTGGCAGTGTTTGAAAGAATAGGAGAAGAAATATGTGTCTATTTGTTTTTTGCACTTGAAGTGCCTTTCTCTGTTATTTTCTTTGGAAGACCTTGAACCATTGTAGCTAAGTCTTGATCACGTACGTAATTCGTATGAAAAAAAAATTAATACACGACAGATCAATGCAGTTTCTACTCTTGTTGGTTCTGCGGGCATACTCGACAATTATAATTGTTGAGAGCGCGAGACATGTAGAATAATGCTTGATATCAAAAAGCGATTTATTCACCCATCTTGCCTTCATTTAGCATTTTTGTTGCTATTTTATAATGATATAAATTACATTTTTTTGCTCCTTTTTTGTTCAACATACCCTGTCCCCTATCAACAAGAAAATGACTGGGTCCTCAATGCGTTTAAAAAGAATTATCTCTCTGTCCTCATTCAACAAAACTTGTGCAGTGGGCGTGAAAACAACTACGTAAGTGACCAACGTGAATGTTCATAGTCATGAAATTTGTGTTTATTAGTGGAAATTTCATGCAGGTTCTTGCTTTAAGCTAGAAGAAAAAAATACAAACTAAAAAAAAAGATTACATCCAATTTTAAAATATATTTCATCCTTATTTTTTGTACCGCTATTGGGATGATAAATTTCAGAATTCAGTGCACTGGTGCACAACAGTTTTTATTTCCAGAGCTTCTTCATACCAGTCTGTCCACCACTGACAGTCCGTTATTTTAAGATTATACATCTGTGTTCAATTTTTCGACGTCCGGTGTTGTGTTGAACGATTAGATACCGATAATTAATTAATTAATTAAGCCTAAATAATTTGTAACAATATCGTTACCTTCGTAATGTTTCATTATAATTGCCACTTCACTTCCATCAGTATTCGTTGGTAAAAGAGTAACCCAAGAATTGGCGGTGGGTGGTTTTGATTAGTGTCTTCACTCTAGTCTATCACTTCAAAATTAGAAACGACTATTGCAGGTACGAACAGAACGAACAAACACAACTTCTGATTCGAACCAATCGAAATCAGCAGATGATGTTTTTTACACAACTTCTGACTTGGACCAATGAAAACCCAAAGACATCCCTACACAATTTCGAATTAGAGCCAATTAAAATCATCAGAATTCATAATAAAGAAATACAGTTATGATAAAGTTATCATCGTAAAATACATTTTATCTTTTGACGTTCTATCGCGGAGTGTAAGTCCACCGAAACGTCGTAACGATAAACAAACGCCTTATAGGTTAGTATTAAGGTTAAAAGATCTAATGTTTGCTTTTATACCTTCAATAATGAAAACATTCCCTGCATTCCCTTTAACCATGAAAACGTAAAATCCTACGGTCACAACTACGCTGTACACAAATACTGCATTCTATACAAGACCGTTAAAATACACATATTTATTTTAGGTAATTTCTCTAATATTTGTTTTTATATTGGATACCTCATTAGAATTATATTGGAAATAATTTTACTTTTCATCTGGCTTCAATAACAGGTAGCACTTATATACTACGATATTCATCATAGTAATGACACTCTTTGTTTTGGAAATTGCAATAAGCTTTATCAACATGAAGCACTTTAGAGAAGAAGTTTCGAACTGCTAACACAGAACTTCATAAACTCACAAAATTCAGTGGGAGCAGTTCGAAAAATTCGTCTCCAAATTTTGCAGGTTGACGAAGATCATTACTTTGTGCAAAATTAATTACCATACATCACCTAAAACATCTTTTAAGCAGTGACACTCTTGCTCATTCATTAAACACTTAAAAAAAATGAAACAATGATAATTGTATGTCCAAAACCACGCTTGGATTAGCCCTACATATTCCACTTTTAAAGGTCGAAGGAAACATACCAGGACAAGTTAAATTTGACATCGTTATCATCAATGAATGTGTTTTGGAGGTCAACATTCTCTAAAAGACTTTTAATGTATAGATGTGGCAAAAGAAAGGTTCAATAAGAACCTATTCGTGTAAGTGAAAAACACCTTCTCGCCCCATTTCGAGTCATAACGACCCTTAGGGAGTTCTCTATCGAAATGACAAGCTTCAAAAGAAGTTGGCCGACAAAACCATATTGTAACCTCAGGCTACATTGAACTGAACAACAAAAAAAAAAGACGTTTTTTAAACTATGGTGTTCAGATTATGGTTCTTGATATTATGTTCTGAAAGTCTTTGTGCTTACTTCTTTTTGTATAGAAAGAATCTCAAAGAGCTAACCGGATTTATTGTGTACGTATATTTAATTAAAACAGCTAGAAAATAGCCAAATTGTTTTCAGAGTCACCCGAAAAAGTATTTCGAGAATATTGTGGAAAATTCTTATTTATTTTTAGAGATTTTTTGATGTCAGCTCGTTCTCTAGTCTCTTCATTTTCTTGGATTACTGCGTGTTTTGTAAAGACATATAATAAAAACTGAAATTATAGATTACTAATCGGCTAATTTTCCTGTGATTAGCAGTCCAGAACTAGGCAGATAAACTCAGTATATATGCCATAACCGAAGAAAGAATTGTTAAGTTTTAATTATAAAGCTCAGAAAAGGAGAGCCAGCAGTTTGATATAACGTAATAATAAAATCAAAATCAGTTTTAAAGTCAAGCCCTCTCCCCCAGTGATAGAGCGGTACATCTGTGGACTTGTAACGCTAGAAACCGAGTTTCGATACCCGTGGTGGGCACAGCACAGATAGCCCCGTGTGTAGCTTTACGCTTAACTACAAAGGAACAATTTAAAATCAATTCGACTCACAAGGTGTTATCTACATTTTATAAATTGAAACTGTATAATAATAACTCGTGAATAATTTCGATTATCCCATTATTTTATCCTTCGATGTTATTTCCTGTGTTAAAAATTCATTTTTTAAATTTTGTTTTTCCAGTTTCCAAGAATGGTAAATTTTTCTAATTATTATTGTGCTGTCAGTGTGTGGTGTACTTTCTTTCGTCATTTTGGGCCAAACTAAAGGGTACTTCAGGTCCAAATAATAAAACACTCTTGTAAAGGACATTAAAAATGAGAAGGATAACTTATATTTAAAACTTTTTATTACTTATTAGGGTAAACAACAAATGTCATTTGTGGTGAGAGCTAGAAGAATCCGTATTTTAGATGTCCAAAAGCAAATAAGAAAGCTAAAACGAAACATCACTTACATGTTTTGTGTTATTGATCATCAGTCTAAAAAAGTGAAACGTAATATCTTATATTAAAATATTGACATTATTTCTATGTTCTAACTAAAAAGTTTGCTGTGTTACAACACTACTACTACTACGAGATATATTGTGTCGTTTTGCTTTCTAGGACTATCGTCTATTATGATCAAACCTTCACGACATACTGATTTATTTCCTGCACCCCACTTACTCTTTCCTTTATTTTTGCAAGATCATCAGAAGGATACAAGTAGTCATGCGCACAAATTATACAGTTTCAATGTGGTATTTACGCGTGCAATATTACAGCGTTAAACTCGATGATCTCACACATACACACACAAAAAGAAAAAAAACATAACATTATGATTTCTTACGTTTGAGAAAAAAAATCTATGTAAGGCAAAAAACAAACAAACAAACAGAAGACGGTCGATCCTAGATCTAAGAAATAGTTACTTTAAAATGCATAGGACATGTCACGCTTGGTGGAACACAGCAATCCTCCCTCTCAGGAAATCTGAGTAAAATAAGTATATCCTAACCACACTATGAACCACATATGTCATGCTATATTACTGTAGTTGAAGCCACCCTATCTGATTAGACGCCACAGAATTAATAGCTTTTGTTATAGGGAAACAACATTTAGCACGGAAATGGAGGTTAAGATCTTAAGGTGTTTTTGGAATAATCATAACCGTAGACATGCTTATAAAAAATTACAAGTAGGGGCGTGCTTAAGGGGGCAAGCAGAGACATGACCCTTAATAACTCGATGCATATAGACTCGGTGATTTTGGTGAGTGTAATATTGTTTATTCTTATGCATATTATGTATGTATGTTACTTCTTATGGTTCACAAATATGTAATATGTGTGTGTGTGTGTGTTTTACGTATCCACTCATCCCATTTAAATTCATGAGCACGACCCTGCTCACAAGGTTCTAAACTGATGGGTACTTTATATCCATCCCTACATAGAGATACATATATCTTGTACCTGTATATGAGAATGATACGACGTTATGAGAATGATACGCTCATTTTACGACGTTACGTACTGATACTATATTTGATAATTGCTGATAATTTAAAATCTTACAGCATAATCTTCCCAGTGTTTCCAACTGAGAGATAAAATATAAGCTAGATATTTTGAATCAGCTTGTAGACATTACTGTAATAATTAATCTTAATCGTTCACTCTGTAACATATTTCTAGTGTACATAAATACAGGTTATGCTCCATTGGAATCCCTTAAACTGTTGCCATGGTTGAAAACTTCCGTTTGCTTTCTAATGTGAGGATAATATACAGATGAATGGGTTTTAAGGTAGACTTTTTGATATTCTTAGGACCGATCGCAGGCCAAATGGTCAGCGTGAAGTACTGTGAATTCGAAGTTCCGTGGATCACACCACGTTATTGCAAAAGTAAAAAGAAAAAAAACATTATACTCCGCACTTTGGGGGCTTGTGGGTGTGTTAAAAGATTGACAGTAAATGCCACTGTGCTATTAGTGTAAATCTTGATTTGGCGATGGGTAGTGTAGACTAATTCCCTAATTTATTGCTTCCAAATTAGGGACAGCCGGCGTTGATAACTCTCAAGTAGCTTTGCGAGATATTCAACAAATAACGGCAAACACTGATAATTTTACACCACCTAGGAATTGCTGAACGACAAATACTGATAATCTTAACACCACCTAGGAATTGCTGAACGACAAATACTGATAATCTTAACACCACCTAGGAATCGCTGAACGACAAACATTGGTAACTTTAACACCACCTAGGAATTGATGAACGACAAATACTGATAATTTTAACACCACCTATATCTGAAAGCTTATAACGCTAAAAATCGGGTTTCAATACCTGTGATGGGCACAACACAGATAGCCCATCATGTAGCTTTGCGCTTAACAACAAACAAATAAACGAAAGCATAAATTATTTACCGTATTTCGAGCTGTGGATGCGTTATAAGAGTGACAGCAATAGATGTATAGGTCCTGTAAGTTAAGATTTTTAAATACCAAATACTTTTTTTTCTTGTCAAAAAGTGTTCTATTTGACCGTTTGAGCTATTTAATTTTCAAAATTAAGTACGCGGATTAAATTTTAAACACATTTGTGTTGTCAATGAATTTTAGTAGGAACTGAAGGATTAGTAATTAACTAGAGCCAGTGTTTTGGTTATTACTGGCAAAGCCAACAAACGTAGTTCTAGCCTTTACAAAGCGTCTGGACCGTAAAACAAATATGAACCATATTTTAATTCGTTATATTACATCACATTATTATAATTAATATTATGATTTACTTATGAATAAGTGATTACAAAAAATATACAATATATAAATTTTCAGAAAAAAAGTAAAACTTTCAAGATGCATCAAACTTTATAAAGTAATTGCTTTAGTAATCTATACTAAACTAAGTAATATACAGTATGGTCCATTAGGAATATTATTGATACCCAAGGAAGATGAATCCTATCAAATAGTGACTGTTTTGACATTTCGTTCTTTTGATTATTTTTAATTCTCACTTCTAAGCCTTTCGAACTGTATTTAGTATAGATGGTGTAATATATTACTACGTTGTTTTGTCATGGAGAAAAGTGTTCAGTTTCCAAATCTTTCTCTTATTGATTATATATATATATATATCAAGTACTTTAAAACGTTTTTGAATTTAAAATTACAAAATATGAACATTATCATTTAAAAGAATATTCTTATTTTCCATAACTAACTTAGTAAAACGTAAAGCGATATATAAAAAAAAACGGTGCTAGAAACAAAGATATTATTTGTTTGGAATTAAGCACAAAGCTACACAATTAGTTATCGGTGCTCTGCCCACCACGGGTATCAAAACCCAGTTTCTAGCGTTGTAAGTCCGCAGACGTACCACTGTGCCACTGGGGGTGGGGCAAAGGTATTGACTGTCAAATAACAAGCCATTTCATATATTTAGTAGTTCATTGAGATTTATAAAAAAAACTGTATTGATTTATATTATAATTTGTTAAAAGTAATTTATAATATACAATTTTTCAAGAGAAATACTGTTAATAAGGTATATCAATCTGTCATAGAAGAACTACAGGGAAATTCCCATTAGAAGGATCTAAACATTTTTAAAAGTATATAATTATATCCTCAAAGCTGTTTCCAATGGGTATCAGTACTTTTAATTTTCATCTTTAATGTTCCATTTCAAAAATTGAATCTTCATTTTCGCAGATATCAGTCACGGACACTTCTAGGCATTTCTCATTTGTTTAGTATTTTGTCTATGTAAAACTAAACGTTACTGCCATGTATATTTCGCAGACAATATAATATACAATATACTGTCGTGGTTTTCGCTCCAAAATAAAATAAAACATTTGAACTAATGATCTGTAATCAATTTTGTCGTATTAAACAATAAGTGGTTTTTATCGTGTTCTCTCTCTACAGTTATGTAGTTTGGGCACTCGACTCGCAATATGTGGGTCGTGGGGTCGAATCCATGTTACCGAACATGCTCGCTCTTTCAGCAGTGGGGGTGGGTACTGTAATGTGACGATCAATCCCATTATTCGTTGATTTTAGAGTAGCCCAAAGTTGGAGGTGGGTGGTGATGACTAGCTGCCTTCTCTCTAGTCTATCACTGATAAATTAGGGACGGCTAGCGCAGATAGCCCTTGAGTAGCTTTGTGCGGAATTCAAAACAAGCCAAACAGTTATAATAATTCACTTCAACATTGTGGAGGCCATATTCAATGGTGTATTACGATGCTAATAATTTACTTCAACATTGTGGAGACCATATTCAATGGTGTATTACGATGCTAATAATTTACTTCAACCTTGTGGAGGCCATATTCAATGGTGTATTACGATGTTAATAATTCACTTCAACATTGTGGAGGCCATATTCAGTGGTGCATTACGCTGTTAATAATTCACTTAAACATTGTGGAAGTCATATTCAATGGTGTGTTACGATGTTAATAATTCACTTAAACATTTAGGAGGCAATATTACTGGGCTTAGTTGACACTTTAATAATCTAAGGAGAACATTGGCACCATTTATATAATTCATATTAACTTTATGATCAATATATTATCTTCAATAATTAAAAATATATTTTATATAATTTCTGAAACCGGTAGGAAAGAAGAAGTCGGAAACATCACAAGTAATCAGATCTTATGAAAGAAAAACTAAGACGAATTATTTTTTTTATCTTTAATTTCTAGTGTTTCATTTTAAATATATTTTGTATGCTTAAAGGATATGCAAGCCAGTGTTCTAGATAAAAAATAGCATTGAGCAGTTTAACTGATATCGTTTAAGTAATCATTTCAAGTTCAATAGTTTATAAAGCAACAATTTAGCCGTTAAATCGTTTTCACTCGTCCTCTTGGTTGATGTGTGAGAACTAGTTTTACGTTATAAAAAGTACTAATGAGTACCATTGTAAGCATGGTTGATCTAAAACACATTCAGTATACGTATTTACCTATACATTTTTATTGTCCTATAAAAATATATTTATGTTATTCGTAGATTTGTAAAAACAATTAATATCATAAAAGCAAAAATCAGCAACAAAAGATTTTTAAAACTTATATTAGATGTAATTAAGCCTGTTATAAAGGAAAAGTGTTTTATGGCTAAAATGTCATTTTAAGCGTTGAATCATCACCAAATCAAAAGACAAATTATGTTTAATAACACTGATAATTCATTGACTTTTGTAAATCTAAACTGATAGGTACCAGAAACTTGAAATTAATGAACTATAATATAGAAATTATTGCTTAGTGGAATATATTGTTTTAAAAAAAAATGAGGCATTAGATTATAAAATACTAATATCTTGTTTCAGATATTTTCTGACACAATATGTTGATCATATCGAACATTCAACGTACTGCGTATTTGTCTTCGAGTCGAAGATTTCCAATATGTTAATACTTACTTAAATATACAATACTATGGTTAATGAAAATGCTCTTGGTGAAAAAATATGGAAAAAAAGAAATGAACTGAGTATGTGTAATATCATTTAATTTCAGCGTTGCTTGAAACCTAATAAAAAACTTCTAATATAATGATTGCTGTCAATGCTGCTTTGAGCTTTATTTCTCAGTGACATGGCCAGGTGGTTAAGGCACTCGACTCGCAATCTGAGGGTCGTGGGTTCGAATCCCTCTCACACCAAACATGCTCGCCCTTTCAGCCGTGGAGGCGTTATAATGTGACGGTCAATCCCACTATTTGTTGGTAAAAGAGTAGCCCAAGAGTTGGCGATGGGTGGTGATGACTAGCTGCCCTCCTTCTAGTCTTACACTGCTAAATTAGGGACGGCTAGCCCTCGTGCAGCTTTGCGCGAAATTCAAAAACAAACAAACAATTTCTCAGTGAGCCCTTCCCCCCTTCCAGTGGCTCAGCTGTGAGTCTGAAGATTTATAAGGCTAAAATCCAGATTTCGATACCTGTGGTGGGCAGAGCATAGATAGCTGATTGTGTAGCTTAGTGTGAGTGATTATACAACAGTTGCTCTTTTAGTCCACCTTCTTATAGATCGATTCTAGAAAGAAACATATCCTATAAATAAATGTAACAAATTGAGTTATAGTAAGAACTGGCAACATGTGTATTAAAACACTGAATGAGGCTTAAAGATGAATTCTAAGAATAATCACATCCTACAAATGTTGCACAATGTACTACAGTAAGATCTGGCAACACGTGTGTAAAAAATTGAATATGCTTTAGTATAAGGTGAATTATAACAAAACAAAAGCAGTTGGGTAGATGAAACATGAGTCTTAAACGTTGAAAGTTTAGGAAACATTAGAATCTAATAGGCTTTACATTTGACCTAAAATCACGCTACAGCTTGTTTACTTTCACACTCTTCTTCCCCGTCCCACTAAATATGCTCACCCTTTCAGCCGTGGGGGCGTTATAATGTCACGGTCAATCCCACTATTCGTTGGTAGAAGAGTATCCCAAGAGTTGGCGGTGGGTTGTGATGACTAGCTGGCTTCTCTCTAGTTTTACACTGCTAAATTAGGGATGACTAGCGCAGATAGCCCTCGTGTAGCTTTGCGCGAAATTCAAAACAAACAAACAAACACACTTTTCTTAGTTTATCCACTTCTCTCTTTTCGAACCAGAATTGTGCAAAAATAACATTTCTGATTTGTCTTTTGTTTCCTAGAACTGTGTAAGAATGGCATATTCGGATCTACCTTTCGTTTCCTAGAACTGTGTAAAACTAGTAACATCTCAGATCTGTTTTTTTGTCTCCTGGAATTGTGTATAAATATAATTTCAGATATGCCTTTTGTCTTCCAGAATTGTGTATAAATAGAATTTCAGATATGCCTTTTGTCTTCCAGAATTGTGTATAAATATAATTTCAGATATGCCTTTTGTCTTCCAAAATTGTGTATAAATATAATTTTAGATATGCCTTTTGTCTTCCAGAATTGTGTATAAATAGAATTTCAGATATGCCTTTTATCTTGCAGAATTGTGTATAAATATAATTTCAGATATGCCTTTTGTCTTCCAGAATTGTGAATAAATAGAATTTCAGATATGCCTTTTGTCTTCCAGAATTGTGTATAAATATAATTTCAGATCTTTTTGTTTCTAATATTTGTGTAAAATTAACATTTTATATCTATTTTTTGTCTCCTTAAAGTAATTTCTTTTTTTTTTCAAATTGGAAACGGATAACTTAAGTGACTCGTGCATATGTTTAGTAGTATTGAATTACTATTGATATACGAATCTTTCACTGACTTATCACTTAACCCTGTAACTCAAAATATTTGATTAATAAATTGATTCTTAGATTTTTTTCATTCACTATAATTATATTTTTATTTAAAATAAGTGATTGAAATGTCAATTATTATTAATTATGTAAGAATGTTATACAGTTGTAAAAAAAGGTAAATTTTCACATTTTAAATTAAATATCACAACTTCTTTCTGACATATCATTGATAGAAATTAATTTTTTACTCTCTAAAGTGCCCCTCAGTGGCTCAGCCGTAATTCTGCAAGATTACAATGCTAAAAATCATGGTAGGCAGAGAACAAATAGCCCATTGTGTAGCTTTGTGTTAAATAACAAGCAGATAACGGAAACAAAACAAAAACCAAACAATCTACTCTCTACAGAATATTTAGAACCACAGTTACATCAGACTATATAAAATAGTAATGTGAACAACAAAAACCAAACAACGAACTCTATACAGAATATTTAGAACCACAGTTACATCAGACTATATAAAATAGTAATGTTAACAACAAAAACCAAACAACGAACTCTATACAGAATATTTAGAACCACAGTTACATCAGACTATATAAAATAATAATGTTAATAGCAAAAAACAGCATGGCCAGGTGGATAAGGCGCTCGACTAGCAATCTACGGGTCGCCGGTTCGAATCCCCGTGCCACCAAACATGCTCGCCCCTTCAGCCGTGGGGGCGTTATAATGTGACGGTCAATCCCACTATTCGTTGGTAAAAGAGTAGCCACAGAGTTGGCGGTGGGTGGTGATGACT